>NW_019384296.1:210784-261509 GCF_000671375.1 Centruroides sculpturatus | reverse complement strand
TTTTTTTTTGTTAATAGAATAATTAATAATAAAATTCTCGAGAGACGTTCGACTTTTCCAAAAGAAAGCAACAAAACTCTCACGAAAGAATTCATTTATAAATTAATTAAAACATTAACGAGTACTTAATTAACATCAAAACAAGTCGAACAGACGGACGAAGTCTTTAAATATACACATGCCACGTATTTTCTACCCCCCTTTTCGTTTGTTTAAAGTATAGAAAACATTACCATGTAACTTAAAGAGTTTGATATACAAACACAATGCAAAAAGTATAAACAACGTTTCTAAAATTTCAATGCATTTATTATATTTAATTAATTTTTTTTCTAATCAATGTCCAGTTAATTAGCAAACAATTTTAAAACATCCTTGACCTATATTATAGAAATTTAATTAGAAAATAATCAAATTTGTTAATAAAAGTAATGAAGATGAAAAGTTGAATTTCGTGAATAAAAGCCAAAATAAATTACACTTTAGAATATTTTAAAGGGTTTAAAATGAAAGAAATTCGTAAAAAATAGATTCAAAAAAGAAAAAAAGTGTTAGAAAAGTTAATAATAGGAATTCCATTCTTTATATTAAATCAATTGCTAAGTAACAAACGAAGACAAAATATGAAAAGAACGTATTTTTAGAAATAGAGAATGATACAAAATGGGTAATTTATTGCAGAATTTGCTCTTCTTCTCGATTCAAACTAAAATTTAATTTAAAAAATAGTTTCCTATCTTCCGTTGTAACGATATTTCCTGATAGAAACGATATGAAAAGGATCATACACAATTGAATTCGAATGGAGCTGTCCACCATTTCCATTAATATACCATTAACATCTCCCGAATGACATCGAGACGTGGATATAATATTATTATTATGTTCGTGTCTTGTCCTATAATCGGAAAAAAACATAAAATCTAATAAATTCGATATAGGAAACACGCTCTTTCTATGTGAATAGGGCTTTTCAATGTTTTTCGGGTGGTTCATTTCTGTGTATTAAATGAAAATTCGGTAACGAAAGCTTCTATTTTAAATTTCGAATGTCTTAATCTTTAATAAATTGTTAAAATTATCATCTCAATTTTCATTCCGACGTTAAATTGTCACGATAAACCTCTTATTTATTACTTCAATTAACTTTAAAATGCAATGGTAAGAAGGCCAAACATCAGGTCAAATCCCTTAGAGAATTAATGCCCTTCGATGGCAACGAAAAGACATTTTAGATACGTTCTTAAAATATTTTTAAATATCTTTAATTTAGTTATTTTTTTTTTACATCCAATCGTAATAAAAATGTCAATAAAATGATAAGAACAAACAACATTAATTGTTAGTAATGTGATAAACAATAAATTAATTAATGTATCGTTTATACAAAAAATATACCACTTAAATTCTCTCGTAAAACACAAGATAAACACGGGTTATATTTTAAAGAATATACCGAAAATTTTTTACACTAATAACAATTAAATATAGGCTATAGCCTAATTTTGTATCCCGACATGAAGACAGATACGAGCCTTATATAGGCCTATATAGTCTATATACATTATATATATTGAATTTACGATGACAATGGGATTAGGATATAATAATTAATTACCATACAGATTTTACTACATTCCAAATAATACCATTGGATTAAAATTGTTTAGAGTATTCGACCAGATGCCGTAATAATATATTAATTCGATATTGTTATTGTGTACTAAAGATACTGTGAGGTACCCTGAGGTAGGACGAAGTCGTACCCCTTTTTGATAGGCAACAGTTTGATGAGAACTGACCACTGGTCAGTGGATGGCTTGTTTATGGTTGTTATATCCCGAAAAGTCGGGATTCTTTTGTCAGGTCGAGTAGAGGAGGTGAGAGGGGTCATCGGTAAGGCGTGAACGATATTCGAATTAAAGACGACTTTTTAACCACAAAACAAACATTTATTGAGACAACACTATTCTAACATACAGGGATTAACTATTCGCGCGTAATTCGAAGTGACCGCGCCGAGAGAGAGTTTACAATACAGGTAACCCCCGTATAACACGGTAGTTACGTTCCAAAAAATTGCCGTGTTATGCGAATCCGTGTTATACGAAACAAAGAACTAATACGAAAAGGAGGGTTAGGTTCCAAAAATTAAAAAACATGCTAGTATATTTTCATAATTAAGATAAATATCTTCATTAAAATTTTTTTAAGTGATACATATTAATATAAATTAAACAATGTTTTCTTCGTCATCACTAAAAACACTATTAATTAACCGAGAGCGTTTTCTTTTTGGCAAGTTATCCTTATCCTCTGAGCATTTTTCTGCATTATCTTCAGATCCATGCTTTACCTTTTGCAAAATGTATGTAATTTTAGATTGCTTGCTTCTAGTTAAAAGGTCTTTATAAATTTCCTTATATGGTGCTAAGCACTTATGAAGAATAAAGCAAGTATGGAATAAGGGAAAAACATTCGGCAACATCAGAAGCAGAAGCGTCGCGATCTGGCAACATTGAAACAAGTTTCGAGAAGGACCACGTGTATCGACAGAAGGCGAGAAGAGAAAATTTACATACTTAAGTACTAATAGTTCACGAAAATTATTATTTTCGTGAACTATTATTAGTTAAGTATGTAAAAATTTATTACATTTCCTGTTGTACGATGGTTTTACCCAATTCTCGAACCGTGTCAGAGTGAATCCGTGCTATAAAAGTACCGTGTTATACGGGGTTACCTGTATATGATCATACCTCTGGACGATTCAACTTTGTGCTTGATTCAATCGGGTAGCTGGGGTAGCTCGGGTTCTCGGACTTCTTGGTCGGCGACGGCGAGGAGATCTTAGATCGCGAAAGGCGTACTCTTCCCCCCCCCTTCGAGCGTTACCTTTCCTCTCATACCTTCGGGTCTCGTGGTCGATTTTCATCAATTGTAGATTTTTTTGGTATAATATCCGGGTGATTCAGTGGCAAGTTCCGGTAGGAAAGGAAGTTACTCCGGAGACGGAAGGATGAATATCCTCCCTGGGAAAATTTCGACGAACAATGAAAAAATGGCGAGGTTCTTTGTTAAAACTAATTTATAGTTTAATTTTGTAATTTAATTTTTTCTTAATTCGTTCTGCTTCTTACAATATAATATTAAGTCACTCGCTTCATTTTTATATTTATAATTAATTAAGAATAAGAGAATTTTGTATTTTTCACCCCCTTTAGTGACGAATATTTTACGTAGAGACAATAAGATAAGGTGAATTGGAGGAAAGTAATATTTGGCTCGTCTCTAATCGAGTGTATAAATTGATAGTTTAAGACGTTATATTTATTCATTTATTTATCTTTTATATAAATATTATAAATTGAATTTGTTAAATTTATTTACATAGAATATTAATAAAGTTAAAGAATGTGATTTGCATTTATATCATTCCATTAACTTTATCATAAAAGAAAGTTAAAAAGATGTATAATTTTATTAAAAGAAAAACGTTTATTTCATCCAAATAGAACATAATTGAAACGAATAATAAAATTAAACAATCGATATTTACTAGAAATTCTTTTAATAATAGAGAAGACGATATAAAAACTTATATATATAATTTGGCAAAGAGGCAAGAAACATATTCTATCGTAAAGACTGAAGAAAATAACAAATAAGACGACCTTCGCATTATTCAAAGGTCATAATGTCGTAGAGTATTACTTTCTACGGCTTATTCCATATTGTAAATTTAATATTTCAAACGGCTGTAGTTATCGATCGAACGGGGAGGAAAAAAAAAACAAAAGATATTCAATTACTCGAATATATTTATTAACAGAAAATAATATTTTTTTCCACATTTTCTTATGAATTTATATAATAAATAGGTCTAAGAAANTATTTCAAACGGCTGTAGTTATCGATCGAACGGGGAGGAAAAAAAAAACAAAAGATATTCAATTACTCGAATATATTTATTAACAGAAAATAATATTTTTTTCCACATTTTCTTATGAATTTATATAATAAATAGGTCTAAGAAACCTACACATAAATTAATGAGTATTGTATTTTTGAATTGTTGTGTATTTACATTATACCCAAATATTGCGTGCGGTGTATTCCTCGTTCGTTCGAACAACTATAAAATCTAATTTGTTATTCAGTAGTAATGAATATACATTACCTTTTTATTAAGTATTTAATCGCGTATTAAAACGAACGGGATGTAAATTATAGTTAAATAAATTGACACGAAGTATTTACTATTTTTCTTTTTCAAGATACAGTGGTGCCTCGTATAACGTACTTAATCCGTTCCAGGTGCACGTCCGTTAAGTGAAAAAGTCCGTTATACGAAACGCATTTTCCCATAGAAATACATGTTAAAACATATAATTCGTTCCGCAGCATAAAATAACTGTACCATAAACAAATGAAACTGTAGCAGTCACCAATTATGCCGGTAGTCAGATGTTGTGAGGAGGTGGAGGAACACTTTCTTCACACATTCATACAGATACAGACTTTTTGCACATTGCAGCGGGTCTCTTTTTATTGTTTTTTAATTGGAGTCAGATTTAGAAGAGGCTACCGGAGCTTGCAGGTTCAACTCCTCTTGTTCCATCCTTTATTTTTTCCTTACTGGCTTCTTGAAAAACATGTCCAAGGTGGTCTGTTTCTCTCTCTTCTTCAACACTTGTCGGAAATGACGGGCAAGGGTGTCATAGTAGAGATCATTGATCCTGTTGGCCTCAGCTCTGTTTGGATAATGAGTGTTAGTAAACTCCTGAACCTCTCCCCATTTGACAAGGAAGTTTTTGTCAACTTTCACTCCTTCTGATGATTTCTTGCTTTGTTTCAATTGAAATCACCTTTCTGTTTTTTTAGAAGCCATGATTTGCACAAAACTTGAGTAAATGTAAATACCCTATACTGAGGTGATGTACAGTACGTAATAAACAAGAGAGCAAGCCGAATCCCAACGGGAGCTCTGTACTTCAGATATACTAATAATACGAATATATTATAAAAATAGCAGATTGTCATTGGCAAGGGCAAACGAGTGGAAACATCATTCGCACTTGTTCGTAGAAAGTCCGTTGTTCGCAGCGTCCGTTATTCGAGGCGTACGTTATACGAGGTACCACTGTATAATAAACGAGGGTTTGTTTACTTTACGTGCCTTACCACCGAGATACAATGGAATAATTTCTATATTATTCAAATTCCATTATATAGTAAGCTAGAAAGATTTTCTTTAATACTTATGAAGATGAATGAAGAACCGATCTTTGAATTCGCATTCATTATTAAAGAGAAATCTCTCATTTCTTTATCGAACGTAAACACTAAAACAATTAGCATTTTCTCTTAAATATTGATTCCTATAATTGTAATTAATTAGAAAGTTATTTATTAAATTTAAAACTTGTAGATTTAAGTAAATTTAATCTTAACAAAAAGGTAAAAACTGACAATAAAGTATATTCGACTCTCTTCATGACATATTCTAGAGAGGCATTTCTACTTTATTTTCATATTTAAATAAACAAAATATTCAAATTGATCACTTCCTATCTGAATTATTTCGATTATTTGAAAAAAAAACATGGACCGAAAGGGTAAAAACAAAACTACAATTTCCTGTTTTATCGTTATCATTTCAAAGGAATTTCAATCTTCTTTCGACATTTCAATGTTATAAATCAAATAAGAAAGAAGGGTTGACGATTTATTCTAGAATTTTGCATTTCAAAACCGAAAATAAAAGAAAACAAATATGAATGGAGTGGAACAAAAAGTAAATTTACGAGCCGTTTATTATGACAGAGAGTAAAATTCTTCCTGCTTAAAAAGAAAAGAAAAAGGAAAAAAAAACAACTATAACGCTTTCCTGCCGATATATTATGATTATATAAACATTCTCTTCGTACTTCTCTGTTATAATGAAAGTTGAATAGACGAAAAGAGGAAGAAAACAAATTTCTGGCAATTTTTTTTACGTCTAGTATGAGGATAACTTGAATTCCACTTTTGGAATTACTCCCGTAAAACGTTTACTAAAGTTAAAATAAACGTGCTCTTATCTAACTTTTTATCGTATAAAAAAGTATTTTTATATTTGTTTTTACGTCGTTTTGTGTGTATTATATAAAGTTCCGCTTTATTCCCTTCAAAAAATTCCAAAAAATTTTGATTTTTTTAAATATAAAAGTTCGAATAAAACATAAGATTAAAAATAACATTCTCTTAACATTCCTTTTCTATCCCTAAACATTCATATCCCTAAACATTCCTTTTCTATCCCTAAACATCCCCTTAACATTCCTTTTCTATCCCTAAACATCCCCTTAACATTCCTTTTCTATCCCTAAACATTCATATCCCTAAACATGAATTAAGGGAATGTTTATTAACTTTATTACCTTGTTTGTTTTCTACGATTGGATGAAGTCTACCGAATAAAATTAATATTTTACAATTGTTAAAATGTGAAGCACTTAATTATCTTAACATACATAAAAATTCAATGGGTAATATTACAAATTTACATTATAAAAGTACAGTACGTGAAATACCTATAAATCTCGACGACAAGAAAGTATTATTACAGTTATTAGACGTTAAAACTTTACAGTTATTGCGCATAAAACTCTGTAGAAACAGTAATAAAAATATACGAAATACACGATAAGAAGCGAACAATTGGTTTTTAATTACCAAACAAAAAAAAACACAGCTCTAATTCTGATTTTAAAAAAGGTGTTCGATGAACATCTACCTAGTAATTAACTTAACTCGACTTTCTACTTAGTGGACAATGTCACTTCCTTAATTCAGTCAATTTTTAATTCCGTATTACAATTAAAATTTCTTATCGTCAACACTTTTATACCTTAGAATTTATAGTCACTTTAGACACATTTTGACTCGTATAATCTGTAGTTTCTTTAATGGAATTTATACGAATTAATACGATATTTTAGGGTGCAATTCCATAAAATCCAATGACTTACTCAACGATTTTCTCTAACTTATCCGGAAGTGATAAAAGTGTTTTTTTTTTTTCTATTGTAAATGTGAGAAGAAAACGTCGAATGTGATTCAACTTATCTTACATACAATACATAATTATACAAGTCGACCCCCCTATAACACTGTTGATTTTTCCGTTTTATATGAATTCTATGTTGTACGAGTCACTTAGATTTTATAAATACGTGAGCTGTTCACAGTCCGGCACACGTATTTGTAAAATCTAAGTGACTCGTACAACACGGAATTCATATAAAACGGTAAAATCAACAGTGTTATAGGGGGTCGACTGTATTCTCTTTAGTTTCTCGTTATCTTCTGAGTATTTTCTGAATAGAAAAGTTCGAATAAAACATCAAATTTAATTCGTAGATTTAAGAGAATGTTTCGTAATTTTCTTATCTATAAAACAACAATAGAATTAAGTAATTAATTCGAAAATGTTAATGTGAAGTAAATCTTAATAGAAGAGTATATTTTTCCTCGTTAAAATGTATTGTCACATACGTATGTTAATGATAAAAATTACATTAAGAACTATACAAAATATTCCCTTCAAAATTCTGTTTATATAAACGTTTTTATTATAAGATAAACGAATGTAAAAATTCTATTCGTAGATTTAAATCGTATCAAAAATTACTTTTTATTTTCCATATTTAAATCCGCTTGTATTCATCCGAAATTGCTTCAAAGTTGCCAGAAAAAACACGGGTAAATATTGCCAAACTTTATAACTAAAAGAATAATAAGGAAACGTTTGGAAAATACATAAAAATACAGAGAAAATTTGAAAAATATAAGTAAAATTTCGGAAAAAATTGAGATAAATTATTCAAAGTTATACATACGAGAACGTAAGAAGTGGAAGTTCTTCTTAAAGGAAGACGTGCTAAATTAGAAGAAAAAAGTCTCAGTATTATATTTCTAAATAATAATTTAATATATAAGAAAATATTTGACACATCTGATAAATAACTTCCGGTAAAGAAACGTTTTGTTACTCGATATACTTCCAAATACAGAAAAGATTTTAATATAAACACTCCAAACACCAAGACTAAGAAAAACCTTCTCCTTTTCTCAAAAGTAATAAAATTAAATATGGAAAAATAACTTTTTAAACGTCAAAAACTTAATAACATTTTGCCAAAAATAATAATTCTGTAGAACCAGTTTAATTTCCAACATAAGCGATTTTTTACCATCCTCTTCCAATCCATTCGTTTATCCGATTAGAATTTTTCGTTTCGTTTCATTTATTTAATTTTAATTATATATATATATATTAAATATTTATGTAATTATTTTTAAAGATTTACTTTATAAANTCAAATAATCGCTTAAAAAAAACCATAAAGTCTGAGCGCAACTTGAAGATCTCACGAGAAAATTTCCCACACGAAGAGAAAGCAGCCTGAAGGAATAACTTGGATTGATAATCTTCGAGAGAGAGAAATACGTCAAACGATTAATTAAAATTGGAAAGAGGATTTAAAAGTGTAAATATTTAAAATTTTAAGAATATTTCGAAATTTTAATTTGCATATTGTCTACTTAAAGTCTTCTCTTTTAATACACTTGTCGCTAATTTATCTTAATCGAGATGAAATACTCGAGAAGTCAATAATTTAAACAACTGACGATTCTTCTCCTTCCCTTCTTAGTCAAAATTTCGTACAGATTTTGTAGAAAATATTCCTAGAATCGATTGTTTTTGCATATCTTCGCATTGAAAACCTCCCCAACCCCCCAAAAAAGCTCAAAAACAGGACGTGTGTGTGCGTGTATCGTCGATACCTCGAGTGAACTCGGACTTTGAGTTTTACCCTTTATTAGCTTTTAAAATTTTACTAAAAAAATCCATCTCTAACCTCAAAATTAAGCTTTTTTTTTCCATTTTATAATAATTAATAATATAAAAGCTATTTTTTTATCACAATCACCTAACACATGGAACCGCAGGCAATTTCAATTGTGTATATTTTTTTCCGGGAAAGTTAGGCAACTCATTGCTAGATTTGAATGCTTTTACAACCAATCACAGTTAAATTTTATAAAAAAAATTTTCGGAATTTTACCAAAAGACGATAGAAAACAAACGACGTTAAAGAAATTATCGCATATTTTAGTATTAATAAAATTAAAAATATTATTGTAATTTAATTCTAAAATTATTTATAAACAATTGGACAGGAAACAAGGAAAAAAATCTTTTTTTTTTTTTTTAAATTTTCAGAAGAACCGAACTTGTTTATCTCGCAGAATTGACAGATAATTATTGGAAGAAACATTCATCTTTCTGGTGATGGAAAAGATTTGAAAGAAGGAGGTAGCATCCCGTTGCATTCTAATAAATCAATTCTGGATTGAAAGTAAGAGAAATAACGTTAATATACACTTTCAATTGGTTTAATATTAGACTAATGGCGAAAGACTTTATCTTCTCCTATTTCGTCGTGCGAAAAAATTATATAATTTATTGAAGATTTTTATAGAAAAGAAGCGATTCTGGTAGATAATTCCTATCGATTTTAGTCACAATTTAAGCCGAAAGCCACGAAACTTTTGGATACATAATTCTGCTGTATTCTAGAGCAATTAATAATCGTATCCAATGTAATACACGATGTACAACATTTGATACATAACCTCATCTCTTATCCCTCTGTAACGGTTTCCGAGCAACCGTATCGAACGGAAGAGGTAAATGAATCGATACTGTACGTAAAGTATTAAAGAATTTATCGATAACCTTTAATTCCCTTATGAATAATATAGGAAACGATTGTGTCACGTATTGTTAAATTTATAAAAACGTCGACGATAGATCTGATTGACTAGTGTTTTAAATGAAAGAGTGTTTTGTCAGACACGATACGATTGTATGCGGATTTATGGAATACAATTTGGCGGAATATTTCGTTGGGAGAATTCTCTTGTAACCCGTAACCTGTTGCATTGTCATTCATACCGTTTGGGAATTCGTATTAATTTTCAGAAGGATTAGTGGTGATGGTCCAAATCTCATAGTAATTTCATTTGATCGAAGTAATTCGGCGTAACTATTGAATGGTGATGTTGATTATCGGCAATGCTTTCGTACAAATTCGTTGTTTGTAGAAAGAAAATCCCAGATTCGTACAGAAATATTATTTGATTCCTTAAGAACCGAGAAAAGTTTGACTCTCTCTTTAGAGAATTGTGTGTTTTAAAAAGATCTTTTAGGGATTAATGCGCAAACATCTAAATCCGCCATTGCCATTTTCTTCGCGTATCGATCACGTAATAAGAAAGATCACCATTAAGAAGAAATAAATATTTCACGTTCACATTTAACTACGATTCTGGGATTTACTAAAATTCCTCTAATCCTATTCGTTTTGGAAGTGTAATTTGGAAGTGTAAACAACTCGTTTAGCATTGTTTCGACGAAGGATTGTAGATTCTTTACGCCTAGTTACAGCTTTCTTTCCTTTGTTCTAACAATTCTTTACGACGAGATAATTAAGAAGAACGTTTGACAAAATTCAGAAATCGAACCAAACAATGGATAAAATTAAATCTTTATCTTATTTTAACCATAGTTTAAATTATCGCTCTTCGTTATCGCGTGGCGATAGATGACGATTCGTCATTTCCAATCGACAATTACTAACCAAATATACGTCGTTTCGATCCGTAATGTAACGACGTGAAGATGTGGATGAAGATTTTTCCATATTCCGGAAATAACGGAGAAGACCGCGTGACGAAATCACACTCGATAAATGCAAATATTTAAACTTTTCCAATTTAAAGGTGCGATTTAAGGTCGGGATGGCAACCGCTCCTGAAATTTAATTAAGCATCCCTCGCGCATCGCTAAGAATTGATGAAGATTGATCCGTTTTGTCGTTTCCAAGGCGACAATCTCCGCTTACCCACGATCTTTCTCCGATAGCCAAAATAGACGTATCACCTATACGGGAGCAATTAATGACCTATACAGGTAAAAGTAATCAAATAATCGCTTAAAAAAAACCATAAAGTCTGAGCGCAACTTGAAGATCTCACGAGAAAATTTCCAAGAAAATCTTGTGATAAAAGAAAGAAGATTGAATCGGGAGATGAAAAGGAAGGGAATGAATAAAGAAAATTTAAAAAAAAGGAGAAGAGAGACTGTAATAATAGATAATGTAGAAATAAAGTTAATGCGAAGAAATTGGAGAAGAATGCAAGCGGAAAATGAAGATTGTGTTTGAAATAAGAATGAAAAACAAAGATAACTTATGAATAATGAAGATAATAATAGAGAAGAAGAGCGTGAATATCAAGATATAAGTTACGTAGACTTGACGACGACGAGTGTCGAAAATTGGATTCAAAAAACAAACTTTTTCCAGTTATTTAAAGCCGTATAACTCTTACCTAGATTAATTTCTACTTTATTATTATACATTTTATTAGATATTAACTCCGAACAAAACACTAAATTATATACAATGCGTTAAAAGACANAATTTTTGAAATAAATTCAAATTTATATTTCTCATTTGATAGAATAAAATTCATATAATTGACAGAATTCACCATTTTGTCTATGTCATACACACACTACATGGTCTGTTTACATAGACTTTGCAGCATACTCAATCATGTTAGAAGGGCAGGCATTATTTTTAGATGCAAGTGTGTCATTTTTAACACGTTTTATCATAACTGTACAACTTGTTCATGCAAAGAAACAATTCTTAGACAGACCCTTAGTTAGCCACTTGCAAACTGGAAGCATTCACTGTTTGTACATTCCACATTCTTGGTTTGAGATTTGACATACTGGTGGTTCCACATGGACCAAGAGCACCTATATATGATGTTGCATTAATGCACCTTTTCAAGAGTATAAAAGATCATTCCATAGTTTTACAGGTTATCTGCAAGTCCACTATTTACACATGACTTCATTAGAAACTACAGAAAATCTGTAGTAGTTGGCATTTCTGTATTAGACACAGACAAATAATATTATACAAGGGCTGTTTATTTTTCAAGTTCCGATGGTCCATAAAACAAAGATAAGTGTAAGTAACAAAATGAATTTATTCCAAACGTTAGGTACAAACATGGTTACTTTTCGACATAATCACTGTGAAGATTGAGGAATTTGTCATATTTATGGACATGCTTTTCCATCCCCTTGTCATAGAATGCTGCCAATGAATTGAGATGGCATTAACAACACTGTTTTGAAGATCGTCATTAGTTCATTAGTTTCAAACCTCTGCCTTGCTAGCCATGTTTTCAATTCAGGAAAGAGGTGGAAGTCTTCACACATTAAAAAGTTTTAAGCTGGGTGGAAGTCTTCACCACCTTTAAACACCCAGCTTATAGCGCCGAGTGACTTCCACCTCTTTCCTGAACAGGAAAAGTGGCTAGGAGCACAGAGGTTCAAGACTAATGATGATATTCAAAGAAATGTTAGGACCCATCTCAAGTTATTGGCAGCAACATTCTATGACAAGGAGATGGAAAAGCTTGTCCATAAATATGACAAATTCCTCAATCTTCACAGTGATTATGTCGAAAAGTAACCATGTTTGTACCTAACTTTTGGTAATAAATTCATTTTGTTACATACACTTGTCTTTTTTTAATGGACCACAGAACTTGAAAAAAAAATCAGCCTATGTAGTTCTCAAAAACAAATATTTTAATATCTTATCTAAAGGGAATTAGTAACTATTATTTTTGTATATATAGAACATAATATATTCCATAATACCAATAATACAAATTTCTCTATTGCTTTTATTCTTACAAATGCATTTTTGGACCTAAGCATTCATGAGCCTTATCCTGAAATGCATTTGTAAGAATAAAAGCTTCCTGTAAGTGGCTAAATAGAACATGGACCAACTTACAACTCAAAACAGCTTCAGATTCTGCTTTTATTTCATTATATTGTAGACTATTGAGTTAAACTGGCAGTTAAAAAGAGAACAGCACATTTCAAAAATCAATTGGATCAATCTGAAATATTTTGTACTTGTCACTACACAATCACAGTTTTACCCAATGAATGGATACAGAAAAAACCAAATTGGATATTAGGGATATTCAACTATGGGTAAATGGTAAGTTCATAAACAATGACCACCATGGACACCAGCTGTTCACAAATGTGGTAGAAAAAGTTCCTCCTTGGAATGCAATCAAATTTTTTGGATCCCAAGGACTATGATATACCAAATTACTAGTGTATTATGGAAAATATTTTGTCCCTTACATGTAATATCTGTTAATAAAACAAATGATGAAGTAAAATATAAAACTGAAAAGCATAAGTATTTTAATATTACTTATGTAAGTTAATTTTTAATGTTATATGATTTTCGGTACCGTTTGATATTAATACCGCACCTAATAAAATTAAATAAAATACGTCCTTTACCAATTTTTTTCGTACGTTGGCACCATTATTTAAAGAGAAAACGTAAATAAGCACACGTCAAAAGGGTACCCAACCGGCCCTTTACCTTTAATCTAATCTCGCCGGATAAACTGAACAACCGAAAGAAATTATATTGAGAATATAAAATGACAAGAATCTTCGCGGCTATCATACATTTCACTGACCATTAGGCGCTGAAAACCCCCAAACTATAGGGGAGAGGCGATCCTCGGATGGCCAGGAGCCGCAGAAACCATTATAAATTTGCCTCTGTTAACCACTAGTCCCGGTCTTTTCTACGTGCAGTTAAGGTATCAAACAAGATAATTTTCATATTCAAGGTGAACAAATAGTTAAATTTGTTGAATAAAACACGTACGACATAACGGAAGATGTAAAATCTCTATGGGCATTCCGAAGGATTTTTGGTAACCCGGACGAAAATAATAAGATTCAAATTAAAACTCCTTTAAAAGAATGCGAAAAATTAAAAATAAATTTATGCATTTACAACGATTGAATTATTTTCGGTCACCAGAGACGAGGATTAATTGAAGAAGAGGAGGAAACGTCTTCTCTCTTCTCTTTCGGATGTCGATTAACTGGAAAGAAGATCAAACCGAGCGGCGAAACAAATCTAAAACAATTTGTTATAGGCGTTTCCGAATCTAATCGTAATTTCTTTCTTCTTCATTAAAATTATTTATCTTTTCATCCGGATATTTGGCTAATTAAAAATACAACACGAGTCTGTACCAGACGAAGGCAAGAAAACAACTCAGCGACCATCGATCGGCATCCAAACTTTGAATAACTTCGTAGCCAACTCCATTTCCCGTTGAAACTTTTACTTTATTTCCTTAAAAATGCCTCTAATTTAAATATCGAACAAGATTTCTTCGTTCGGAACTTTAAAATCCGGTACAATTTCATTATAAAATCTAACTCCGATGAAATTTATACGAAAAAAAAGAGTAGGTTTGGTTATAAACGTCTACAAAATTGCGTGTAATTCGTGAATAATTTAAAACGAGCCACTATTTTTTAAACGTGGTACGAATCTTTTATAGATTTCTCCTCTTAAATTACACATTCTTTAACGCTCTTATTAATATTTTACCCATAAAAATAGCATGTTGTACGGAGATAGAATCGAACTTTAATCGTTAAACTTTTATAATAAATTGAAAACTATCTCATTTATGGCTCAAAAAACAAATAAATTAATGTTTTCCGGTACTTTTCTCGCGATATTGGTATATATTTTTTAAGGACCTGTAGAGTGATTGTCTCCGAAGAGAGAGAGAGAGAGAGAGAGAGAACTTACCCGATTGTGTGGATGTGGGACATGTCCGAGAGATGAAACGTTGATGCGGATGCCTTCGAAACCTTCTGGTGTCAGTCCGAACCGATGTGGTCGGTAGATAACTGGCTAGATGGCGCGACGGTAGCCTTTTAAGAGCCATCTGTTGCCACCCCGCTACGTCACAGGAGTAGACTCACCTCCCTAAAATCCGTTCCTCTAAGAAAATCGATAGGAAGTTTAACCACGTTTGCTGGAATTCTTCTACTTATCAAATTAAAATATAGCCTAATTTTTTTCACCCAGTTCCTTTAAGATTCCTCGTGTTTGTTTGTTTATTTGTTTACGATAGTAACTAAAAGGGTGGGTTATTTTCGAGTATTTTCTTCTCGCAAACGAATGAAACCATTTCTGTAACCAGTTTGGACTAAAGTAGATTAAAAAATACACGTGATAAATGAATAAATTTTGGCTTTCTTTCTACGTAAACTAATTTAAATCGTTGTGTATTATAACGATAATCTATTTCTAATCCGATTCTAGAGGATAAATGAAAAGTGTAATAATAACCAAATACAATTAAATGTTCTAATTATCGAATTAGATGCTATTCTTAAGGATTAGAACGGATAATTTGGCATTTTTGCCCGATTAATTCGGCTCTTTGTGTCGTAATAGGAATTCGGATCGGATCTTCCGTTTTCCTTAATTGAAAGGTAATGCAACAATCAGCTTGTAACAATCATTAATTTGGATTACAATTATCCAAATTCTTTCCGACTTATCTAACTATACATTAACTAATTAATTTGGATTAATTTTCTACTTCAAAATAACTTTTGGAAGTAATTTCTCGCTAAAACTTCTAAATTATTTATTTTTAATGCATTGATTCGAAACATTCGAGGGATAGAATTAAATTAGAAGAGATCTTGGAATGTATCGAAAAAACGTGTAATTTTTACTGTCCCCGTATAAAACGTTAATAAATTTTAAGACGAATCATACAATTTATAATTCAATTGGAGTTTTAAGCTCAATTTTCCACTCTATTTCTACTGATTTACTTAAAATTTATGAAGTTTCGCTCAAGTTAATCAACAATACAGCTCCTTTCTGCATCCTCCGAGTTTATCAAATGTCTCAATTTAATTAATACTAATTGATTAAAGAATTCTGTATTAATTAACTCGAAATGTTGTTCCGGAAACTCTTAGAAGACGAATAATTACCGGTTTAAACTGTCAAATTGATAAAAACTTACTCCAAGATGCTTATATTATAAATATAAAAGTGCGTACAACTCGTATCTACTAGTAAAAGTTTGACTTATATAATACTTTTCGGTGATTTCTCGGCTTTCTAGATTACAAGAATCGAAAATTTTGGAGGTCGTTCGATGAAATATGGCTTTCTTCCAACCGTAGATCCGTTTTTATGTCGTTATCTAGGGAAAAACTCGAGAAACGTGTGCCAGAACTCTTGTAGAACGGCATAGAAAAGAAAATTCTCTTCCAAACCATTCTCTCTAGCCATATGTAACTTAATGGAGTGTGTAGAACATTTAATTTTCAACGACTGGCAGACTTTTAAGAGTATCGACGAGATAAAAATACTTCTTGCGTATACAAAATCTAAAAGAGATTTGGTAATGACTTTTTGTTACTATATTTTTTTCTATATTCTAGATTTAATATAAATTTATCTTCTCGATATTCCGTAGAATAGTTAGAAAATGCAGTTATTCTACTTTTCTGTTAATTAATTGAGGCGAAACCTCTTCTTACGTGACTTACAGAACTGTGTTTATTCTCAAAATTTTGATAAAACTATGCCGTTTTTTATTAATTGAGGTGTACCTAACGAAGTTTCGGGTGTTATAGCCTAAAATATATGCTCTCCTTCTCAAATAAATAGTGGCTTGCCCCTGTAAATCATACTTTTCCTTTAACACTAGAGTCGTGCCGGTCATTTATTTTCTGCTTTCAGGGGAAAGTTTTGAATTGAAATAACGTAAATTCCGGTTTTTATTTTTTATCGAGAGTTTCTACATAGTTAATCGGAGCTTCCTGCCCATATAGTTTCCATATCCTATCTCGGATTTTATCTATCTAACATCATTCTCGAGTGGAACAGTGGAAATTATAGGTGTACAATTTATTCAAGTTGCAGCCTAATAAACAGTATTTAAAAGAAAAAAACAATATTAATATCATCTGAAAGAACAAAATATCTTCCTCTTCAACTTGTAAAACGTTTAAATTTCGACAGTATTTTTGAAAGTTTGTGTTAAAACGGTTCGTTACTCCAGAGAATAAAACACGCGAACAAAATTTATTGGATTATAAAACTCTGCAACTTGTTGAAGCAAAGATTTAAAGTAGAAAAATGGTGACTCTTCATTAACTGGATAAAAGGACAATCGAGTAAAACAGCAATTAAGTGAGGTGTCGTCATTAAAGATCACCGATCTTCCTCTTTATTTATCATTCGATTAACCAACTAATTAATTAGTTAAATCGTCTCAAATCACTCGATTCCATTACAAATTCGAAACACATGACAAAATTACCAACCACTAATTTATCATTTTATAAAATTATTTGCTTTTTTGCTAATAGAAATCATAGAATACCAGTAGTAACATATACTAATTATCTAGCTTCATCTCTATTGTTGTCAACTTTAACGTGGTTTTTGAAAAAAAGAGCTTGTTTTACGTCATAAAACTCACCCCGAAAACTAAAGCTTAATTTTAAGGGTAGGGATTAGTTTTAAAAAAGCTTTTAAATGCTATTAAAGAGGAAAATCGTCATTAAGTCCGACCCTACATACGATCCCCTTTATCTCTCAAGTCCCTCGACCTTTAACCACCAAAATTTAACACCATCAATCCTCCTAATATACAAACCACCCTACAAAATTTCAGAAATTTTCGGCAAAAAACACAGGAGTTATTAAGCTTCAAACAGGGTGAAAAAAATCGTGTCCCCTCACACACTCGATATAGAAATTACCCCCGAATTTTATTGCATTTCTCGACGTTTCAAGGTGTTCTAAGTCCAAAAAGGTAACTCTTGGAGGTCGTTTTTTGACCGATTAACAAACTTTCCCTCTGTTATAGGCTTATATAACAACCGGGAAAGTAATTAACCATCCGGAGTGAATAATCGTGGTACTAATCGAGTTTAAAATCGATTTAAGAAGAATTCCCACGGAAAAAAAAGTTGTGGAATGTTTATCGAATAACTAATTGTAATTTTTTTTTACGTCGTTGATTTGTGCCGTTCGATAAAGTTAATGTCTATGGGAGGTCAACGAGACAATTTCATTAGATGCCACCAAATCCAATAATCCGGTCGGGAAGATAAGGGAAAAAAAAGCCACCTTCTACTTATCACCTCGCCTATTTATTTTCCTGCCAACTTCTACAAACGAGAGAAGTTAATTGATGTTGGACATGTTTTGGTAAAAGAAAATAATATTTGGGAACAACAACTAAGCGGTCGCGAACTGATAAACTAGAGGTCAGAAGTCGACACAAACACACGAGAAATTTTCCCAACACGTCGACGATACAGAGAAATTAATAAACTCTCCAAGTTGATCGATCTCCATTCTCGTACAGTTTGTTCTCATAAGTCACGCCGAATGATTGTGATAAAATAGGGCCATTTAATTAAAATTTTGGGGGCAAATCACTAGGTAAAAATTGAGTAATCGATGATATTAACATCCCTCAATCAGTTATATAAGATCTGCTGAGAAAATAAGAAAGTAATTTAATAGAAAAAGAGAATTTTAGGTACTGTAGTTTGGCAGAAACTTTCTATTTCTAGAATAGGATCATATCTTTTTTCATCGTAATCCAAGAGGAGGAATGGTCTAGATTTAAATTCTTTATCCGTTCGATTTCTGATAGAGCAATCCAACATTGGAAAATGAAATTTTGGAAAACTTTCCTCTTCCTAAAAGATATGCCAATCGCACTTTAGAATTATCTAAAGAATGAAAGACGACACGGAAATTTCATTTAGAATCCTCAAAGGATTTATCAGAAAATGTTTGAGTTTGTGTGGACTGTAAAAATCCGCAAGTTTCTATACTGAAAAGTTTCGTTTTACTTTCTAAAGAATTTCTAAAATAAGATTCTAATATGGTTTTCTTTAGCACTTTAGAATAGGAAGATGCCGAGTGGCACATCAAAAATCTCTCAAAATAAGTCGAAGGAGAGGAAGAAGAAGAAGAAGAGAATCTTTTCTAATCGATTTTCTTCTCGTTATTTACTTTTTTTTTTTTTGGTTTGGAGAAAATTCTATATTGTCTACATAAAGAGAGCCAAGTTTTTCTAAAGATCATTTTCTAACAAATACCTATTTACGGATGAGAGAAGATTAGTCGGAAAAATCAATTTTTTTTCTTCTTTCCTCCAATGCTTTATGAAGTAGACCGAGTTGACAAATGCTTAGTTTGGTAGTTACGCTCCAAGAAAGAGAGGAATGAGGGATGAGGATGCAGAGGGAAAAACGATATTACCACAATTCGTCATTCCCACGTGGAAAATATCGAACGGTAGGAGAATCTCTATCAATTTTGTTGGCGGTTCAGACCTTTCATCTCACATCTGGGCAATCTTAACTGTTCAATCGATTTAAAAATAAAAAAAGTAAACAATTCACGCGCATCACTTTCTACAGATCGACGAGTATTCCCCGGAGGTATAAACGTCTGTCACGGAGAGGAAGGAGAAATAGTTTGACAACTTCACGCAAACTTACCTGATTTGACACTTCATTTTCGAAGGTGGAGAGAGAATCTAACGCTTCTCTCCACCTCTTCTTTCTATCCACTCTTCTAGTGGATAGAAAACTTTAGATGTTACTAATTAAAGAGGAGATACAACGATACAAATGAACTCTGAAGATGTAGACAAAAATTTAACCTGTATATACATATATAATTTACAAAAATGGGATATATTTATTCTAGAATTTTTGAACAATTCATATAACTACAAAAAAAGAATTGAATTTTCAAGTTTCTTCGTGTTCCGGATCAACAATCTCCGTTTAATTTCCCTAGAGATAGAAATTCCTTTTATGTTTATGTTTTATACTGATTTCTGATGGAAGAAATAAAGAAATGAATTCGTTTGAATCGCCATTTTATAATTTAACTACTCAAATATTTGAGAATAGTTCGAGTGGAAGACATTTTGAGAAGAAATTTCGGTATCTTCGTTTAGTTTATTTATCATTATCGTTTAGTTCTTTAATAAATGCTTCTATTAACATTTCATAATCATTTAAAATAACGTTTATTTTTAAATAAAATCTCTATTTATGTTCAAAAGAACTTATAAACTTTATAAATTTGTGTATAAATCTAGTTTATATAAACAGATAAATAAGTTTTTTGTTAAATAAAACGAATTAAAACTTAATTTTCCTTCGAAAATGTTTATTTTTATTCAATTTTGTATCAAAAATATATTAAAGAAATAGAAAATATTTCTTAGTAGACATGCATTAACAGAAGTAAATGAGGCTCGAGATAAATTTAAGAGGTTAGAGAGATTTTCTTTCATCACTGAGCTAAAGGAAAGTTATCTCTTTCGAAAATATATCTTTTTTTTTCCAAATTTATTAACTTAGAAGGCGCCATTCTTTGAAAATATTCTCCTATCATCTCTCATTTAAAGAAACTAATTAGAGAGATTCTTATAGTATGCATCTTATATAAAAGTATTGCTAATTAAAGACAGTTTTAAAAGGCTCTATTATAAAACTTCTGTATTATTAAGAACTCTTTCAAAGGTAATAAATACACCTTTTTTTTCCTAGGGCTTTACTAAATATTTTAGTGAAGGATCTCTGAAATGTGGCTTTCCTGTGGAGACTCGATGTCTTGCAGGAAAGTTATCATCTTGGCTATTTTAATGCGGCGTATTGAATTAACCTTTGTTTGTTATTAAAAAAAACCTCTTCAGGAATGAACTAATTTAAAATTTTAACAATTATTTAGTTACTTTACAATTAGAATTATCAATTAATATCACCAAGTAAAGTAACATTTGTGCACGTTATTTTTCCCTATAA
Organism: Centruroides sculpturatus; assembly: GCF_000671375.1. Classification (NCBI taxonomy): domain Eukaryota; kingdom Metazoa; phylum Arthropoda; class Arachnida; order Scorpiones; family Buthidae; genus Centruroides; species Centruroides sculpturatus. The sequence goes on along the minus strand of NW_019384296.1, from coordinate 240,643 downwards.
AATAAAGATAAACAAATATTATTTATATTTATATTTATTAATGCCTCTAGAATAAAATCGATATTAAATTTTATATATGCAAAAAAAAGAAAATAAGTAATACAGAGAAGAAAGTTTGAATAACTTCAAAATCTAGCAAGAATATCCCATTAACGTAATGAAGTATAGCAATATCCATTCTATATTTTACATAATATACAAAAATACATACTTAATATTATTATATGATAAATTATATATTCCTTTCCAATATTTTATTCTGCAAAGATGCAAAAATGTCTTACGTAAACACAACTGTTAGCCTTTGTTTTGACTCTCCTTTCAATCAAGATTTTTCAACAAAAACACGAGAAATGCATATATATATATTATTTTTTTAAAGTTTACATTGATATATACACGTTTAAAGTGCACTTTGACGTTAAAATTATAAATAAAATACATTAAAATGTTAAGTAAATACTACTTTTTGCGTATAAAATGTCTTATATTCTTAACTAGAATAGAATTCAATTACCAGTCGACCCCCCTATAACACTGTTGATTTTTCCGTTTTATATGAATTCCATGTTGTACGAGTCCTTAGATTTTACAAATACGTGTGCCGAGCTGTGAATGGCTCACGTATTTGTAAAAACTAAGTGACTCGTACAACATGAAATTCATATAAAACGGAAAAATCAACAGTGTTATAGGGGGGTCGACTTGTACTTCATTTCTTAGGTATTTTTTTTAAGTCTTATATTTTGATTTTATATATTAAATACTACCCATGGAACCTGTAAAAAATGTAAAATTACAGGTAGAAATCTGTATGAATACATTAGATAATAAATTAGCAACTTTACTAGATATGATCCTTAGAGGAAGATATGAGGATGATGTTTTAATAGTATTTGATTCATTAAAAATAACAAAAGAATTTTATTGTTTATAAATTAAAGAGGGATGGGAAAGCATTCAGATACGAAATGCATTTAAATAAAATATCAGAGAATTAAATTGTCTTTTGAGTAATCCTTGAACTCGTATGAACGTCGGATTCGAAGGACATAACATTTCGGTTTATTCGTCTTTAAAAAAATACACCCTTTTAAGTGGTTATAAAGTATGAAGTTAACCGAAATATCGCTAAGTTTCAGAATGAATTTGTACAGTACTTTACATACAAATGGATTTTAAACAATGTAGTAGTAATACAAAGTAACAAGAGACAATACTTACGTCTTTAAGAGAAGATTCATTCACGTCTCTTTTCGTACTGCTTTCGTTTATGGAAAGAATAATTAATAAAAGGAGACGTATTATATTAATATCCTTAGAGCAAAAAGGTATGTAGTAATTAATTTGGCAGCAGATAAAGATATAAAAATATAAAGCAGGTTGAATTCGTGTTCTTAATTAAATGAAAATGTAATTTCTATTATACGGGTATACTACTCCTGTTTATTACTTTAAAAATTCCAAATTTCTCTATAACTTTTCCTATGTTTTTTGTTTTCCTTCCTAACTTTAACCATCGATAAAAATCCTTAAAGATAAACCGTGTTTAAATATAACTCCTTATTTCTTTTTATAGATTTGCTCGTTAATATTTTGTCTAATGTCTTAACAGAAGAATACGCTTTAATAAAGTCAAACAATCACCATCCAGACGACTGTAGACGGATAAAATAGGATCGGGAGGTCTTCGACCTAGAACCGGAAATGACAGGATTCTCTTCCGGTCTGGATGCAGCCACTCGCTTCAGAAGCATTCCGGTAAGTATTAAATACACTTCTGAGCTTTTTCTTGTCGATATTCTATTCCTTTTGCAGATAGGAACTTTTCCATTACCAAAGTTTACGGTAAGCTTATCGGCGTTAATAAAGACAAACCGATCTTTCGGACAAATGGAAGAAGAGTAAAATGATCCGTTGCTACACCACAGCAACAGTTCGCCAATCATTCTGTAAGAATAAAGATATAGTTTTACAGAAAAATTTCTGCCGTACGAAATGGAAAAGTATAGATAGACATTATCGAATTAACATGGACATTTTACGTCTTTTCATCTTCCTATTCGCTTTACTTAAGAGTCAAAGATACAAGTCGACCCCCCTATAACACTGTTGATTATTCCGTTTTATATGAATTCCGTGTTGTACGAGTCACTTAGATTTTACAAATACGTGAGCCGTTCACAGCCCGGCACACGTATTTGTAAAATCTAAGTGACTCGTACAACATGGAATTCATATAAAACGGAAAAATCAACAGTGTTATAGGGGGGTCGACTTGTACTTCAGTTAATAGGGCGTATTCTCGATGGACTCTTATACTATATAAGAAATAAATTTAACTATTCTTCCTCTTTCCTTTTTCTCCATCCTCCGACCTTATTTTGTAAGACTATGGATGAAAGATAGAAACGTCGTTTGAGAATGAATTTTAATCACAAAGAAACATGGTGTACTGTAATGTACTGTAATGTACGTCCTTCGTCGTTTTTCTCTCGTCAACATCTGCAGACGTGAGCGGATAAATAACCAATTTTCTCGAGTATATATACTCGAGATCGGCGACATTTCGATGACCTCCTCGAAAATTTTCGGTATCTTTGCGTTTTAATCAAAATATTTCCATGTTCCTGTTATACAATTTCTTCAAAGATAAGTTTTTCTCCTTGAATTTTTTAGGATAAGATAAATGTTAATGCAAAAGAACGTCGATAAAAATGCATTATTAGTTTGTTAAGGATAAAAAGATGGATAAAATACAGAAAGCTTCCCTTGTTTATTTTGACTTTTTGACAAAGGATTGATATTGTTTGTTTTTTTCAGATTTCTCATGATTTATCTAACTAATAAATCGAACAAAACATAAAATTCTACCATATTATCTAAAAATCTCTCAATGTTACCCAAACGAATTCGTAGTTTCTTCATTTAAACCGAAGTATTTATAGTATTAAATACACTCGAAAGAGGTGAAATTAAACACGTTTTCTTACGAAATCATGTATTATTATGTTTTTAAAGCATAAAATAAAGTCAATAAAATAAAATTAATTCGAGTAATAATGTAAGACATATTTAATTTAATTTTGGTGTAATTAATTAAAGTTAAATTAATCCGACTCGAAACGATGCAAAAAAGAGAAGTGAAGAGAAGAGATAAGTTCATATTTTATCCACTAGAAGTTCCTATTTCGTAGAAGATATGGAAGTGACATTTTATTCTTCTTCTTTTATCTTAAGTGCAGATATAAAATGCTACAGAAGAAATATTGCAACCACCGTCCGACATCTGTTTCCACCCCATCGAAACCAATTAACTGGGTAAGTGCCAGAATACTAGAAGAACAAATCCTCCCCCCTGTTTTCTAGCACTTTACCTCTATTAAAATCCGTTTAATTCATTTTTATTAATTAATAATATAATTTTTATATTAAGACACTTAAGAATTATTGTATCAGAATCTAAAGATGCTGTATAATATTTAATATATAAACTTGTTTTATTGTTACATAAAAGAATAAAAGTGTGATAGAAGAGAGAAAGACAACTTCCAAAAAAAGTAAAGAAAGTGAAGTCTTAATGCAATTGATAGTTTATTCTGTAAACAGAAAAAGAAACGACTTAAATGGTGTTAAAGAAAGACGAAGTGGAAAAGAATTTACCACTCTTCCACACACGTTACGGTGAGTAACATGGAAAAATCGTCGTAAGTTTAGGGAGTAACGTTTTAATACTCTTATTCGAGGATGAGTTTTGTAGTTGATAAATTAATACAATAAACTCTAACAACATTCTTGTAATTACTACAAATAATAACCGTAATTTTTAACTTTAAAAACACGTAAAACATTGTTTTAAAATATTTAAACAGGTTATGAATAGATGTAATTAATTATATCTTCTCGTTAAAGATTTGAAATGATGTGAATGGAGAAGACGAGTTGTTTATCTTGAATACTTTCGTCAAAATTACCGGAGAAATAATAATAAAAAATTATTTTCCGAACGAAAAATGCCCTTTTTTTTTAACCTAGAAATGAATTTTTTCTAATGTTATTTCCTTCATCGTAACGTTGCTTACATAAAACGGGATTAATTCTAATCTCTCCTTTGATATGGGATAAAAGTCAAAATAATCATTTTCCTCCGCATCCTCCCAACCGAGGATGCGGAGGATGCGGAGGATTCTCTTCGCTTTTCCTTTTCATATTTTTTAAATACGATAATTAATTGTTAATAAAGTTTTTTTAAATGTTTAATTTACGTCCAAACATCCCCGATTAACCTTTACGTAAGGCGATTTTATGTTTAATTCTATTGTTAAAAATTAATTTATGAATAAATATTTTATCATCTTATCGCTTAGTTATAAAAATAACAAAGTTATTCTGACTTATTACAAGTAAAAGTTATCTATTATAATTTAATAATATACAATTTATATAAGCGATTTAAGAGAGTAAAAAAAGAAGAGAAGTCGTTTAAAATTTTACAATAGGATGAAGTAAAATCGATTATTTAACATCATATTCGAGGGCGTTACATAAATCTGCCATCGATCAATTTGTAAGTTTCATAAACAACTCCGAAGAAGCCATTTAAAAATTTATAGACGGACAAATTAGTCGGCATGCATTTTTGATTAAACCCCGACGTAAGAGGACGAAGAACGTTACATTCTAGTAAAAATAAATTCGATTAATCTTCCAAAAAAAAGTTACAGTTTTATTAATTGAACACGTGAAAGATCAAATTCTCCTCTTTCCCGAGGATAAAAAAGTTAGAAAATTCAACAGATAAAAGCCTCCAACAAGTCATAGAATAATTAATATCTCACTGGCGAACGATGCAACACTTTCTACGATGAATTTTTGAAAGTAGAGAACCCCCTCCCCCCAGTAGAAATTATCTCTAAACTCGACGAGAGATTTTATGCACGGTAAATGGTTTTACCTGAAATGAGAGACGTAGAGGAGGAGAAGAAAGATAGGACGACTCTTAACTGGATGCAGAGTTATCGTCCGTCTGTGGAGCAACTGGAAGAGGAGAGGATGAGGAGAAACGTCGCTCCGTTTCTGGTTTCCATCGCATTTAACTCGAAAGAGCGCCACCGACTTTCCTACTTCGGTGACGAACTATTTCTCCTCGGAACGAGACGGAAAATAGTTCGATAATTGTGGTTCTTTTCTTTCTTTCTTGTCGACTTTCCTCCCCAGAACCGAAAGGAAAACCGGTTTATCGATCAAGGTTGTTAACTGGGAATTAAACCCTGCCTCTCAAATGTTATATTTCTTCAATTCTTCGAAACAATCTCAGTCATAAAACTTCAAACTTCCGGTTTTTATATCGTCTTCTTCGAATACGAAAAGACAATAAGAAAATTTTAGAACATTGCATCACCGAGCACCACTTTAATGGTCAGACTTTTTGGGGAAAATTCCCTAATTCTCCCAGAATCAACTGCAATTACTATATATAAATTTGAGTATAGAAAAGGAGATTAAAATCCGACTACGCTTACAGAACTCTTTTTCGTCGTCCATCATCTTTCTGGTTAGAGGATAAGGAAGAGCAAAGAGTAGTTTCTTTAATCTTCCCCAAAAATCTCCTTAATTTTCTAATAAATCTAGACAAAGTACTAAGCTGTGTAATATTTATTTTCCGTTCAAATTAGCCACTCAAAAGGAAGGTGAATAATAAAAATAAAGAAGGAATAGTGACTATTCTTTGTCTTCCATTCCAGCATCCGATTTCCATCTTTCATAAAAGATTATTTCTGTATATATTGATAATGCAATACTTCGGTTTTCGAGATTATTCTTGAATATTTACTAATTTCAATGCTTATGTAAAGAATATTCTTAAAATAAACTGAAGAAGAACTTAAGAAAGTACAAATCTTTGCTTTAATTCGTAGATAATTGTTAAATATAAAAGAATAAATTAGAGAATCGAACGTCTTTGAATAAAAATAAAGGTTGATTAATTCAAAAAATTCTACTCCCGGAAACAAAAGACGATTGTTTAAAAGTAGCCACGGGGATAATTTCGCTTTTAACGTAATTGTTTTTCTTCTATTCGATTGTTAGTTATTTCTTTAGAAATAAATATTTAACTTTCCTTATTCTTTAGTAAATATTTTGATTCATTAACTAGATTAAATACTTAATTCATGTCCATCGTCTTATTCGCGAAGGGAGGAGGAGGACGAAAATTCGGGCGGTACGAAAGGAAAAGAAGTAAAATTTCCGGTCAACTTTCCACAAGTCAGGAACCATTCGACTTCTAAAGACCGCTGACGGATAGATAATGAAGTTAGGCAACGATAATAATCGAATTTGTATCGTCACCTTTATTCGGACGACCTCCTCTTTATGAAAGGAAAACTCGATTAAAGACTGTAGTTTCGTGTGAAGAATTCCGCCGACTTATTAACGAAATTTTACAACCTCCGTCACGCCGTTTATATTTTTCATTAAAGCCGTATAACAAGAGCAACTACCTTATTCGATCGAAAGAAGAGAAGAGGCAAAGAAAATAAAGAGATTTTTTTCTTCTTTCGTATTGTAAAGAGAGTAAAATTTACACGTGGTATTCTTCTTGTTGATGGAAAACATCCAGATACACGCACGTAACCAGTTTATACAGAATAAGTATATGTAAATGAGGCTCGTATTTTATTATTGACTCGTGTCGAATGCTAATTAGACCAAAAATATATGTATTTTAATTGTAAATTCACCGGAAAATACGTTAATCGATTGGTGGTTCCAAAGGTATTAAAAGTCACCTTACAATAGGTCTACATTTATACACGTAAAAGTAACGTATAAAGCGTAAAAATCTTAATTATCTATTAATAAATGCTTCGTAAATAGTTTAAATTTTTGTTTATAAAACTTGAAATTGCAATAATTATAAATTTTAATCTTCATTTCGTGTATTACATAATCTATAAGACTTTAATAACGAATCTCTCGAAGCGTGGATCTTTAACTTAGAATTTTAGAAACGATTTTACTTGGCAATTTATTTGAAAATTTAAATTTTAATTACTCTATAAACTATTTCGGCAATTTAAGGAATTATTTCTTAAATTATACAATAAATAACCGTGCTAAAATAAATTTTATTAATAAATTTAATCGAAACGTAGCTTAGTGAAAGATTAGGAGAGAGAAAAAAAGGATTTTAATTTAAAAGAAAAAAACTCTAAAATGTATTTTGTTAAAGTGCGATAAAAAAGGAGGCATTACCGACAACTAATCAATTTATAATAGAAATAAAACCGGAAGAATTGATTAAATAATTTAAACCCCCTTTTTTTAAATGCAAATTCCTTCAACAAATGGCCTTTTGTCATTAAAGATTTTCTAAAAAAAAATTCCCTAAATATTTTTTGAATCAAACCACGTTACATTTTATATGTAAAATGTGATTAAATCCCTTTAAAAAATTCAAATAAATCTTCGTTAGACGACTTCGGAATAAATAAAATTAAAAATTCATGAATATATTTCACTACTTTAATAAATAGCTTCTATTGATTGTATTTTTAATGAAATTTTATGAAATACGTAAATTATTTTTAAAAAAAAAACAAGTAAAATTCGTTACTATAATGAAAAATGATTACTCGTTTTACATAATTTAATAGGGGCATAAGTCGACCCCCTATAACACTGTTGATAATTCCGTTTTATATGAATTCCATGTTGTACGAGTCACTTAGATTTAGCAAATATGTGTGCAGGGCAGTGAACGGCTCACGTATTTGTAAAATCTAAGTGACTCGTACAACATGGAATTCGTATAAAACGGAATTTTCAACAGTGTTATAGGATGTCGACTGTACTGTACGACAAATTATGTATTATCAGAGGTTCGTATTTATAAAATTTGAGATTTTTTTAAGTGAATTAAGTACTGTATACGTAATATATGAAGAAGTATTTGTGTATTTTACACTGTATGGGTCATTACTTCTATCTTTATGTGGTATCTTGTAGACTGAATACGTTCATAAGAACAATACAGGCAACGAATTATAACAGAAACATCAGATTCAATCCGTGTTATTTCACTAATATAGATTGTTTTTTCTAACAATTTATAATGAAAAATGCTTGTGGAAAGTAATCAATACAGAAGAGATACCATTAATGATACGATAGACGAAAAAATATGAGCTACATGGAATCCTTTGCCACGTCTAGAATAACACCAATCATTCATTCTATTGGTGTGTCAATGCTGGAATCTGCAACAGACCAAATTGATTCTTTATAACATCTACGTCGGCAAACAATACATTGTTTTATTGTTACGTCGGCAACTTACTTTCGATAAGCGTGGATATAAAATACGTCATCATCCGTCTTCGACGAGGTGTGTTTTTTTTTAATCCAAATTTCATTCTAAACGACGTATTCACGTGTTTAGAATGGCCAATAAGTTTTATATACAGTTTTAAAATTATATTTAAAAAGTAAGTGAAATATCAAATGATAATTTAGTAACTTTACTAGATTTTATACGAAGATTGTCGTATGAGAAGGAGAGGAATGGTATCAATAAGAAAAAGAATTCTTTTCTTATTTTCTTTCGACTGTATCTAGGAATTAAGAAGGGTTAGAAGGAAACCATTAATGTCTGACTGGACCCTTAATGGAAAGAGGAGAAGCAAAACTCTCGCCATAAATCACCCATGAATAATCCAAGAGATGAAAAAGAAGAAGTTATACGAAGTGCCATTCGATAAGAAAGATGTCCAGATAAAAGCACGTTTTACATTTATCTTAAGAAGAAAATAAAAAATATAAGATAACTACCCCATTACAATCGTTAAAATTTTGATAATCCTTAATTATTTTTCAGGCAATTTTATAGAAATTTTATTAATTAAAAGCTAGTGTTTTTTTAATCATTTTCTGACCTTTCCTTATATATTATGGGTTTTTCTTTGTTAGAAATATAAACAAATGATAAATGCAAACAAAACAGAGAGAGAGGTTAGAGATAAAACGTATCATATACTTTAAATAATATCTTTTCTGACAGGTAAAATATTCCTTATATTCATCAATGTCACACAACCCAATCTTTTCTTATCGACGTTAATAAAATATATATATATATATACAACGCTATTCATTTGTAGATTTTAACGTTTAAGTACGGCTCTTTTAACTTAAAATTCCTTTTATTAACTTTTATAACTTAACAGAAAACCAACGATAGTATTTTTATATGGATTTTATCACTTCTTAACAACGTACTGTAGTACCTAATTCGACTATCCACACCATATAGAAATTATACGTTTTTAAATATTCAAACGTTAAAAGGTCCTAAATAAAAATTAAAGTCGAGACCAGAAAGGTCCTAAATAAAAATTAAAGTCGAGCTCTTCCTTAAACCCTTGAGCAATGGAAGAGAAGATTGAATACGGTTAGAAGAGTGAAGAGATGAGAGAGGAAAAAAAAAAATAATACAAGTTTCTCGGTAAGAAGAAAAAAATTTAATTTTAAATATCCTTAAAAAGGTAATAAAATCTACATCGAGTGATATATATAATATGTGTGGAAGGGCAGACAATTCGCCTAGAGACATCTTCCTTCTTCTTCATCTTCTTGCTCTATTTTTACGTAATTTTTGAGGATGGTATAAGTAGGTTTAATTATAGTAAATATATAAAATAAGTTAGTGGAATATTTTTTAAAAATGTCTCTTTAATTTTTAAAGTACTGGTTAATTAAGAGAGCGATCGTAAGTTAGAAAGAGATGCGATATTTCAGAAGAGAAAGTAGATGTTAAATAAGTCTTTTTTTCTAAAGAAAATAATTGAATAACTCCTCGAAAGTTAACAGCATCTCAAAAGTGATTAATGAATCCTTCTAAACGTATTCAAAAAACTTCGTATCGAGTGTTTTTAATTATAAAGAAATATTTAAAAAAATTTAATAATTTCTCAAGAAATTACTTCTTCGTTTAATTAACTTAATAGTCTTCATTAAAACTAATTTATATTAAGTTTATACAAATAAAATTAATAATTACTTTATAAATTTAATAATAAATTATATAAAATTATTAAAGTAAGGNATTTTACAAATACGTGAGCCGTTCACAGCCCGGCACACGTATTTGTAAAATCTAAGTGACTCGTACAACATGGAATTCATATAAAACGGAAAAATCAACAGTGTTATAGGGGGGTCGACTTGTACTTCAGTTAATAGGGCGTATTCTCGATGGACTCTTATACTATATAAGAAATAAATTTAACTATTCTTCCTCTTTCCTTTTTCTCCATCCTCCGACCTTATTTTGTAAGACTATGGATGAAAGATAGAAACGTCGTTTGAGAATGAATTTTAATCACAAAGAAACATGGTGTACTGTAATGTACTGTAATGTACGTCCTTCGTCGTTTTTCTCTCGTCAACATCTGCAGACGTGAGCGGATAAATAACCAATTTTCTCGAGTATATATACTCGAGATCGGCGACATTTCGATGACCTCCTCGAAAATTTTCGGTATCTTTGCGTTTTAATCAAAATATTTCCATGTTCCTGTTATACAATTTCTTCAAAGATAAGTTTTTCTCCTTGAATTTTTTAGGATAAGATAAATGTTAATGCAAAAGAACGTCGATAAAAATGCATTATTAGTTTGTTAAGGATAAAAAGATGGATAAAATACAGAAAGCTTCCCTTGTTTATTTTGACTTTTTGACAAAGGATTGATATTGTTTGTTTTTTTCAGATTTCTCATGATTTATCTAACTAATAAATCGAACAAAACATAAAATTCTACCATATTATCTAAAAATCTCTCAATGTTACCCAAACGAATTCGTAGTTTCTTCATTTAAACCGAAGTATTTATAGTATTAAATACACTCGAAAGAGGTGAAATTAAACACGTTTTCTTACGAAATCATGTATTATTATGTTTTTAAAGCATAAAATAAAGTCAATAAAATAAAATTAATTCGAGTAATAATGTAAGACATATTTAATTTAATTTTGGTGTAATTAATTAAAGTTAAATTAATCCGACTCGAAACGATGCAAAAAAGAGAAGTGAAGAGAAGAGATAAGTTCATATTTTATCCACTAGAAGTTCCTATTTCGTAGAAGATATGGAAGTGACATTTTATTCTTCTTCTTTTATCTTAAGTGCAGATATAAAATGCTACAGAAGAAATATTGCAACCACCGTCCGACATCTGTTTCCACCCCATCGAAACCAATTAACTGGGTAAGTGCCAGAATACTAGAAGAACAAATCCTCCCCCCTGTTTTCTAGCACTTTACCTCTATTAAAATCCGTTTAATTCATTTTTATTAATTAATAATATAATTTTTATATTAAGACACTTAAGAATTATTGTATCAGAATCTAAAGATGCTGTATAATATTTAATATATAAACTTGTTTTATTGTTACGTCGGCAACTTACTTTCGATAAGCGTGGATATAAAATACGTCATCATCCGTCTTCGACGAGGTGTGTTTTTTTTTAATCCAAATTTCATTCTAAACGACGTATTCACGTGTTTAGAATGGCCAATAAGTTTTATATACAGTTTTAAAATTATATTTAAAAAGTAAGTGAAATATCAAATGATAATTTAGTAACTTTACTAGATTTTATACGAAGATTGTCGTATGAGAAGGAGAGGAATGGTATCAATAAGAAAAAGAATTCTTTTCTTATTTTCTTTCGACTGTATCTAGGAATTAAGAAGGGTTAGAAGGAAACCATTAATGTCTGACTGGACCCTTAATGGAAAGAGGAGAAGCAAAACTCTCGCCATAAATCACCCATGAATAATCCAAGAGATGAAAAAGAAGAAGTTATACGANTTTTAAAATATTTAAACAGGTTATGAATAGATGTAATTAATTATATCTTCTCGTTAAAGATTTGAAATGATGTGAATGGAGAAGACGAGTTGTTTATCTTGAATACTTTCGTCAAAATTACCGGAGAAATAATAATAAAAAATTATTTTCCGAACGAAAAATGCCCTTTTTTTTTAACCTAGAAATGAATTTTTTCTAATGTTATTTCCTTCATCGTAACGTTGCTTACATAAAACGGGATTAATTCTAATCTCTCCTTTGATATGGGATAAAAGTCAAAATAATCATTTTCCTCCGCATCCTCCCAACCGAGGATGCGGAGGATGCCGAGGATTCTCTTTGCTTCTCCTTTTCATATTTTTTAAATACAATAATTAATTGTTAATAAAGTTTTTTTTTAAATGTTTAATTTACGTCCAAACATCCCCGATTAACCTTTACGTAAGGTGATTTTTATGTTTAATTCTATTGTTAAAAATTAATTTATGAATAAATATTTTATCATCTTATCGCTTAGTTATAAAAATAACAAAGTTATTCTGACTTATTACAAGTAAAAGTTATCTATTATAATTTAATAATATACAATTTATATAAGCGATTTAAGAGAGTAAAAAAAGAAGAGAAGTCGTTTAAAATTTTACAATAGGATGAAGTAAAATCGATTATTTAACATCATATTCGAGGGCGTTACATAAATCTGCCATCGATCAATTTGTAAGTTTCATAAACAACTCCGAAGAAGCCATTTAAAAATTTATAGACGGACAAATTAGTCGGCATGCATTTTTGATTAAACCCCGACGTAAGAGGACGAAGAACGTTACATTCTAGTAAAAATAAATTCGATTAATCTTCCAAAAAAAAGTTACAGTTTTATTAATTGAACACGTGAAAGATCAAATTCTCCTCTTTCCCGAGGATAAAAAAGTTAGAAAATTCAACAGATAAAAGCCTCCAACAAGTCATAGAATAATTAATATCTCACTGGCGAACGATGCAACACTTTCTACGATGAATTTTTGAAAGTAGAGAACCCCCTCCCCCCAGTAGAAATTATCTCTAAACTCGACGAGAGATTTTATGCACGGTAAATGGTTTTACCTGAAATGAGAGACGTAGAGGAGGAGAAGAAAGATAGGACGACTCTTAACTGGATGCAGAGTTATCGTCCGTCTGTGGAGCAACTGGAAGAGGAGAGGATGAGGAGAAACGTCGCTCCGTTTCTGGTTTCCATCGCATTTAACTCGAAAGAGCGCCACCGACTTTCCTACTTCGGTGACGAACTATTTCTCCTCGGAACGAGACGGAAAATAGTTCGATAATTGTGGTTCTTTTCTTTCTTTCTTGTCGACTTTCCTCCCCAGAACCGAAAGGAAAACCGGTTTATCGATCAAGGTTGTTAACTGGGAATTAAACCCTGCCTCTCAAATGTTATATTTCTTCAATTCTTCGAAACAATCTCAGTCATAAAACTTCAAACTTCCGGTTTTTATATCGTCTTCTTCGAATACGAAAAGACAATAAGAAAATTTTAGAACATTGCATCACCGAGCACCACTTTAATGGTCAGACTTTTTGGGGAAAATTCCCTAATTCTCCCAGAATCAACTGCAATTACTATATATAAATTTGAGTATAGAAAAGGAGATTAAAATCCGACTACGCTTACAGAACTCTTTTTCGTCGTCCATCATCTTTCTGGTTAGAGGATAAGGAAGAGCAAAGAGTAGTTTCTTTAATCTTCCCCAAAAATCTCCTTAATTTTCTAATAAATCTAGACAAAGTACTAAGCTGTGTAATATTTATTTTCCGTTCAAATTAGCCACTCAAAAGGAAGGTGAATAATAAAAATAAAGAAGGAATAGTGACTATTCTTTGTCTTCCATTCCAGCATCCGATTTCCATCTTTCATAAAAGATTATTTCTGTATATATTGATAATGCAATACTTCGGATTTCGAGATTATTCTTGAATATTTACTAATTTCAATGCTTATGTAAAGAATATTCTTAAAATAAACTGAAGAAGAACTTAAGAAAGTACAAATCTTTGCTTTAATTCGTAGATAATTGTTAAATATAAAAGAATAAATTAGAGAATCGAACGTCTTTGAATAAAAATAAAGGTTGATTAATTCAAAAAATTCTACTCCCGGAAACAAAAGACGATTGTTTAAAAGTAGCCACGGGGATAATTTCGCTTTTAACGTAATTGTTTTTCTTCTATTCGATTGTTAGTTATTTCTTTAGAAATAAATATTTAACTTTCCTTATTCTTTAGTAAATATTTTGATTCATTAACTAGATTAAATACTTAATTCATGTCCATCGTCTTATTCGCGAAGGGAGGAGGAGGACGAAAATTCGGGCGGTACGAAAGGAAAAGAAGTAAAATTTCCGGTCAACTTTCCACAAGTCAGGAACCATTCGACTTCTAAAGACCGCTGACGGATAGATAATGAAGTTAGGCAACGATAATAATCGAATTTGTATCGTCACCTTTATTCGGACGACCTCCTCTTTATGAAAGGAAAACTCGATTAAAGACTGTAGTTTCGTGTGAAGAATTCCGCCGACTTATTAACGAAATTTTACAACCTCCGTCACGCCGTTTATATTTTTCATTAAAGCCGTATAACAAGAGCAACTACCTTATTCGATCGAAAGAAGAGAAGAGGCAAAGAAAATAAAGAGATTTTTTTCTTCTTTCGTATTGTAAAGAGAGTAAAATTTACACGTGGTATTCTTCTTGTTGATGGAAAACATCCAGATACACGCACGTAACCAGTTTATACAGAATAAGTATATGTAAATGAGGCTCGTATTTTATTATTGACTCGTGTCGAATGCTAATTAGACCAAAAATATATGTATTTTAATTGTAAATTCACCGGAAAATACGTTAATCGATTGGTGGTTCCAAAGGTATTAAAAGTCACCTTACAATAGGTCTACATTTATACACGTAAAAGTAACGTATAAAGCGTAAAAATCTTAATTATCTATTAATAAATGCTTCGTAAATAGTTTAAATTTTTGTTTATAAAACTTGAAATTGCAATAATTATAAATTTTAATCTTCATTTCGTGTATTACATAATCTATAAGACTTTAATAACGAATCTCTCGAAGCGTGGATCTTTAACTTAGAATTTTAGAAACGATTTTACTTGGCAATTTATTTGAAAATTTAAATTTTAATTACTCTATAAACTATTTCGGCAATTTAAGGAATTATTTCTTAAATTATACAATAAATAACCGTGCTAAAATAAATTTTATTAATAAATTTAATCGAAACGTAGCTTAGTGAAAGATTAGGAGAGAGAAAAAAAGGATTTTAATTTAAAAGAAAAAAACTCTAAAATGTATTGTGTTAAAGTGCGATAAAAAAGGAGGCATTACCGACAACTAATCAATTTATAATAGAAATAAAACCGGAAGAATTGATTAAATAATTTAAACCCCCTTTTTTTAAATGCAAATTCCTTCAACAAATGGCCTTTTGTCATTAAAGATTTTCTAAAAAAAAATTCCCTAAATATTTTTTGAATCAAACCACGTTACATTTTATATGTAAAATGTGATTAAATCCCTTTAAAAAATTCAAATAAATCTTCGTTAGACGACTTCGGAATAAATAAAATTAAAAATTCATGAATATATTTCACTACTTTAATAAATAGCTTCTATTGATTGTATTTTTAATGAAATTTTATGAAATACGTAAATTATTTTTAAAAAAAAAACAAGTAAAATTCGTTACTATAATGAAAAATGATTACTCGTTTTACATAATTTAATAGGGGCATAAGTCGACCCCCTATAACACTGTTGATAATTCCGTTTTATATGAATTCCATGTTGTACGAGTCACTTAGATTTAGCAAATATGTGTGCAGGGCAGTGAACGGCTCACGTATTTGTAAAATCTAAGTGACTCGTACAACATGGAATTCGTATAAAACGGAATTTTCAACAGTGTTATAGGATGTCGACTGTACTGTACGACAAATTATGTATTATCAGAGGTTCGTATTTATAAAATTTGAGATTTTTTTAAGTGAATTAAGTACTGTATACGTAATATATGAAGAAGTATTTGTGTATTTTACACTGTATGGGTCATTACTTCTATCTTTATGTGGTATCTTGTAGACTGAATACGTTCATAAGAACAATACAGGCAACGAATTATAACAGAAACATCAGATTCAATCCGTGTTATTTCACTAATATAGATTGTTTTTTCTAACAATTTATAATGAAAAATGCTTGTGGAAAGTAATCAATACAGAAGAGATACCATTAATGATACGATAGACGAAAAAATATGAGCTACATGGAATCCTTTGCCACGTCTAGAATAACACCAATCATTCATTCTATTGGTGTGTCAATGCTGGAATCTGCAACAGACCAAATTGATTCTTTATAACATCTACGTCGGCAAACAATACATTGTTTTATTGTTACGTCGGCAACTTACTTTCGATAAGCGTGGATATAAAATACGTCATCATCCGTCTTCGACGAGGTGTGTTTTTTTTTAATCCAAATTTCATTCTAAACGACGTATTCACGTGTTTAGAATGGCCAATAAGTTTTATATACAGTTTTAAAATTATATTTAAAAAGTAAGTGAAATATCAAATGATAATTTAGTAACTTTACTAGATTTTATACGAAGATTGTCGTATGAGAAGGAGAGGAATGGTATCAATAAGAAAAAGAATTCTTTTCTTATTTTCTTTCGACTGTATCTAGGAATTAAGAAGGGTTAGAAGGAAACCATTAATGTCTGACTGGACCCTTAATGGAAAGAGGAGAAGCAAAACTCTCGCCATAAATCACCCATGAATAATCCAAGAGATGAAAAAGAAGAAGTTATACGAAGTGCCATTCGATAAGAAAGATGTCCAGATAAAAGCACGTTTTACATTTATCTTAAGAAGAAAATAAAAAATATAAGATAACTACCCCATTACAATCGTTAAAATTTTGATAATCCTTAATTATTTTTCAGGCAATTTTATAGAAATTTTATTAATTAAAAGCTAGTGTTTTTTTAATCATTTTCTGACCTTTCCTTATATATTATGGGTTTTTCTTTGTTAGAAATATAAACAAATGATAAATGCAAACAAAACAGAGAGAGAGGTTAGAGATAAAACGTATCATATACTTTAAATAATATCTTTTCTGACAGGTAAAATATTCCTTATATTCATCAATGTCACACAACCCAATCTTTTCTTATCGACGTTAATAAAATATATATATATATATACAACGCTATTCATTTGTAGATTTTAACGTTTAAGTACGGCTCTTTTAACTTAAAATTCCTTTTATTAACTTTTATAACTTAACAGAAAACCAACGATAGTATTTTTATATGGATTTTATCACTTCTTAACAACGTACTGTAGTACCTAATTCGACTATCCACACCATATAGAAATTATACGTTTTTAAATATTCAAACGTTAAAAGGTCCTAAATAAAAATTAAAGTCGAGACCAGAAAGGTCCTAAATAAAAATTAAAGTCGAGCTCTTCCTTAAACCCTTGAGCAATGGAAGAGAAGATTGAATACGGTTAGAAGAGTGAAGAGATGAGAGAGGAAAAAAAAAAATAATACAAGTTTCTCGGTAAGAAGAAAAAAATTTAATTTTAAATATCCTTAAAAAGGTAATAAAATCTACATCGAGTGATATATATAATATGTGTGGAAGGGCAGACAATTCGCCTAGAGACATCTTCCTTCTTCTTCATCCTCTTGCTCTATTTTTACGTAATTTTTGAGGATGGTATAAGTAGGTTTAATTATAGTAAATATATAAAATAAGTTAGTGGAATATTTTTTAAAAATGTCTCTTTAATTTTTAAAGTACTGGTTAATTAAGAGAGCGATCGTAAGTTAGAAAGAGATGCGATATTTCAGAAGAGAAAGTAGATGTTAAATAAGTCTTTTTTTCTAAAGAAAATAATTGAATAACTCCTCGAAAGTTAACAGCATCTCAAAAGTGATTAATGAATCCTTCTAAACGTATTCAAAAAACTTCGTATCGAGTGTTTTTAATTATAAAGAAATATTTAAAAAAATTTAATAATTTCTCAAGAAATTACTTCTTCGTTTAATTAACTTAATAGTCTTCATTAAAACTAATTTATATTAAGTTTATACAAATAAAATTAATAATTACTTTATAAATTTAATAATAAATTATATAAAATTATTAAAGTAAGGATAACTTTTAAAGAGAATCATTAAATTTCCTGATGAAGACATCCCGGAGCAATTCCATTTGTTAGAAAACTTGATGATCTTCATACTTAATTTTAAATTTACGAAGAAGAATTAAAGGAGATAAATCTTTAGAAATTTCGTTTAATTTCATTTATTCGCGTTATTTCTATTCTTTTGCAATGAATTAATTTTAATCAAACCAATTTATTGGATGAAGTTGTCAATTGTCGATAACTTTTATCTATTTTGAAACTTATTTCCTTCTTAAAATGAGGATAAGTTGATTTGGAAGGAAGAACGTTTAAACCTTATCTAATGGACGTAGAAATGGATTTATCTTCGTCTCAAGATGAAGAAATGAACCTTGTCTCATCTAATTGACAAAAGAAGAAAATTACGATGAAATAGAATTAATCACTTCAATTGGATGAGAACGAATTCATCATTTTTATTCATTTTAATTAGTATTTTCTCTACTGTTTATATATATATATATATATTTATTTTTTAAAATCCTTCGAGACAGAGAAACATGGAAGAAGAGAAGAGAGTGAAGAAAATAGAGTCTTTTGTCGACCAAAACTACTGTATAGAATCCTTTTGGTGTATATATATATAATGCCTTTGTGATGTTATACTGTCTTTAAGATATCAAGCACCGGGCTTACACATAATCTAACAAAATTGAATGTTTCTTCCATTTCTACCTCCTCTTATCGAGCGACAATCTCCTTATAACCTCACGCTGTATCTAAACTTACATCTATCTATTTTTTGCAATTTATTGTTATTTAATAACACATAAATACTTATATTCTAAACAATATGCTCCTTCGATTTTTATAAACTTACTAAATATATATAGAAATGTAATCGAATTTTGCTGCACAACGTTCTATGTTCCGAACAATACACTTTACGGATTGGATCGAAGATAAAATATATTTAATTTACATTCATGAACATAAAGAAGAGGTTATCATACTGTTTCTATTAAAAAAAATCTCTGTTTTGTTGGCTAGTAAACTGATTATTCAGTCTTTTTAATTGAACATTGTAATTCCCTAAGCTTCATTTATTTATTTTTTTCATATTGTTTAGTGAGGCGAGAAACTAGTTTACGGTCGAGAGCTTTCTTATTAATTTTTTTCAATACTTTTCGAATTTAAAATAGACCGGAATCTCTTCTTTTTACGATAATCAAAGTGATGCTGGAAAGGATAAGAGAGATACTCCTCCTCGCTGTTGACTATTTCATACGTGTTATAACATCAAATACAGTGCAAAATTCAATATACTTAAATCGTTTTTTAATAAAATGGCTTCAAGGTATGAGTATGAAAAGCGAATCTTAAAAATAGACAAATATAATTCTTTCTTACATGCAAAATTGAATAAGAAGCGAGTGTCAAACAGTTGACGATAGAGAAGAAAGCTCTTCGTTTTCCAAATACATGCTAAATACATTCGTAAATTCATTAAATATTTATCGTTTTCTAAGATATAAAAGGTCAATTCTACGTAATTTTCCAAAATCTACAGGGATTTGTCTCCTAGGATGGAAGAAAAACAAAGCAGTTGTGACGATACAGTATAACACAGTAAAGTAAATCAATAAACAACTGATATAACTCCTCATAAATATTCATTATAAATAAACATTAACTCGTATATTTTATTTTGTTTCCTGCGAAATGATTAATGGTTAAATTAGACGAAAAAAAACAGTGAGACCCGATATAAATATAGTGAGATTTGAAGCATTCCGACGTAAATGATTCGAGAAGATTGCATCTTAATTAAATATTTAAGAAGCTTTTACATAATGGATAATATAAATGCAATAAACAGAAAAATTAATTTTTTTATGCCAAATCAGAAATTTCTCTTAAGATAATGGATGAAAGATAGAAATTCCCTCGTTTTTTTTTATACTTTCCTCTCTTGAATTTGCATAGTGTAATCGACTTTACACACATAAACACGACACAAACAAACAATACACACAGACAAAAGGACATAAGTATTATATGGAATCACAAAACACATTCAAACACCTTAATTATTAAATGGAAATCTTTCTTCTAAACAACTTAAGTTATTTTCTCATTTATAGGGAATTAGATCAAGTAAGAATTAGTTAAGAAAACAAAGGATAAGAATCTGTTTTTATCTCTAATCTTACTTCCAAAATCTCATCTCTAACAAGTTTTGTAAAAGAAAATTCATTGCTTAAGGCTAAAAAACTTAAAGTCAAGTAATAATATACGAGAGATTTGATGGAAGACATTAAAATAAGTTCACTTTTGATAGAGTTTTTAAACAAAAATACTCGTACATTTTACAAAAATGCGACCTTCTTTTACGTTTTTAAAAGGAAGAAAATGGAATTTTCAATATTAAATAAGACGTTTTTTTTTTATTAAAATTTATTTCTCCTTTCTTTTATTTATGAATATTTAAATCTAGAAGATCAATTCTGGCAGTTTTAAGCCCGTGATAAACAACAATTCGTTCGTCTACCAAACATTTCTCCATCGATGTAATGTAAAATTACTAACGTTTTCGGTTTATTAGTGTACGATACTTTAAATATTATTGAATAAAATAAAAAATTAATTTTTTTTTAATTTTATCGAAGCTTCGGATGGTGATAAATAGCAAAATGATCCGCATCATACATAACTGTCAGTTTTCTTCTGAGAGGAATGAAGTCCGTAGATAGGTATTTAGTAGGATCATAAATAGAATATGCAAAGTAGACACGCTTTTTATTAGATTAAAATACTTTAAGATTTCTATTTCAGTAAAAAATGCGTCCGGTTTTACCCCAGAGGTTCCTCGAAAATTGATCGAGAGCCATTACATAACCCGGCTCTTAGGAGAGATACATTCTATTATATATATATAATAGTACATCGCTCTTAAGAATGTCTAATTAAGCGTTGTCTTCTACGTAAAGAAACGTTGAATTAAGTGGAAGAAAATTAATATAAATAACATTATTTTATATACAATAAAAGCATCCTTTAAATAATGGATCATAATTTAAAAATTAATCCTTAATTAATGGAGTATCATAAAAACCGATAAAGGTATATTTTATCATTAATTTTTAAGGATTATTTCTTCTCGAATTCTTATTTAATACGAAATATTTTATTTCTGTATCTTCTTTTTTTGTATCCTTCTCCTATCGAAATACTTCGTATATGCGGGTATAAAAACTAACTAATTAAGGAAAGAAAACAAACAGACCATAAAAAAATTTTCATTTTAGAAATTCATTAGAGATTTTTTCAGAAGATTCATTAAAATTTTAAGTGCTAGAAGGTAGTTTTTTGTATTTGGTATCATCATTAATCAGAAAAAAACACGAGTGAGAAGCATTACTTCCATTACTTTTGCTTTGAAGACATCAAAAGTGACGAGAGCAATCCCCTGTTCTAGTATAACACTTAAAAAGACGAAGCGTGAGGTCTTTATCGACGTCAAAATCCTATGACGTTAGACGGATGGAGTAGAAAAAGCGGCCAATGACTGCCTATGTATGTGAAAGAATTAGGATTAATGAAGGTATGGCCAAAACTAACCCGTCTCCAGACGTATCTTTTACGGTTTTCTGCTAGAGGAAGCGCCAGTTAAGTAAGAATTTAAAGAAAAAAACACGGCTACTCCATTTAAAAATTGGAGAGAGGGATCGATGGCAGAATTAACTTAATTACATAACGCATTCTGACATAAATATTTAACACATTAAGCGCTACAACATGTGGTATCAAACGGTAACGTACAGCGTAGATTAATGTAAGAGCCATACAAATAATGCATTTAGTGACGAAATATTTAAATTATTAATCCTTCTTCTTATTTACCACTGCCGTATCGACGTAATGTCCCCTTCCAGACAATTAATACACCTAATGGTCATTCGGAAGATGTGTATTTCTATCGATCCGGAAGAGATAATCGATTCTGGCAAAAGATTGTGTAAATATATTTACATTAACATTTATTTAATATTAAAAGCCGCCAAAATAACCTCCCCAGAGAGATTCGTTTACCATCAGAAGATAAATTAGTAAGTTTTCTCTTGTTATTTTTATACCCTTTAAATGTTAATAGGTAATTCTATACTGGAGTAAATCAAATAAAGATAAATAACTCTCTTATTATTAAAATATTGTATTCTGAATGGGGCATTTTCTCGCTTGGAAATACATTTAATATAAGAGACAATCTATAAAGTATATAATGGAAACACGACTCGAATCAATATAGAATAGGATATCCCACCAGACTAAATAACTGTATTATAATATTAAACCTGAGATTAGATGATTTAGAATAAGAGAATTTAATTAATATTCTTCGTTTTATATTAAAGTTTTATCATTCTTTTAAAAACTTTAAAGATAAACTTCAAATTTGATCCACAAATTACAATAGAATCGTAATAAATATTATTAAAATTTAATTTTTATTCAAGGGAAAGATTTGGAAATTTACCCACGAGACGTATCCTAATTCGAATAAGAAAAGAAGGAATTAATTCGGATTTATTCCGAATTTTAAATTAGTTAATTAATAAATTTAATTTATCAAAGTGTTTTCGTTTCTTCTTCTTTTTTTACGATAATAAATATAATTCTTGGCCTCTAAAGGAAGAAGAATTAATCAAAATATACAGTTACTTGGTTATTATAATTGAAAAAAAGAAAACAAATGTCGAATAGTATTGTTTTCTGTGTTGTTTAAAGGGGAGAAAACTCTCATATGTAGTCAATATCGGTGATTAAAGGAGAAGAAAGAGTTAGTGTTTATCAACAGAGGGCGACACTTCACGGAAAACTAAGCAGAATATTCCACACCACACTCAAAGAAGCTAATTAACCGAATAATCGATTAATCACGATTACTTAACTTACTATTGTTTACATTCGATCTTTCCTCTTGAAATTCTACACCCAAATTACGTCTACTTCCGGTTAGAGGAACCCGGGGTGGCATCACAGAGCATCTGAAGAAGGCGATGAATTCGCTTTGTTTAATTTAATTTCATTTTCTTATTTTCTTCCTCTGGCTATTACTCGACTCTAAATGAGTCTATATCAGTGAAGACCATTAGAAATAAACTTAAGCGGTTACGAGAATGTACAGTACTGTAACCAGTAATCTATTATAGTCGACCCCCCCTATAACACTGCTGATTATTCTGTTTTATATGAATTCCATGTTGTACGAGTCACTTAGATTTTACAAATACGTGAGCCATTCATAGCCCGGCATATTTATTTGTAAAATCTAAGTGACTCGTACAACATGGAATTCATATAAAACGGAATAAACAACAGTGTTATAGGGGGGTCGACTGGTATTATAAGAATCGGTGGTAAGTTTCTTCTTATAGAAGTAACTATCGATTATTAAAGTATTATTAAAGATTAAAAATTCAAAAATTAATTATTATATATTATATTTAACAGATAATTTCCTAATAGATTTATTTATAAGTATAATAAAAACACAATACAGTAGACCCCCTATAACGCTGTAGATACGTCCCACGTTATACGAATTTCGCGTTATAGGAACACGAGTTATAGGGGGGGTCTACTGTAGTTTCTTATCCATTAGAAACTTTGTTAATAAGTAAAGAGCAACAAATTCTTAGACTTTCGGTGCATTTCTACTACTCATTCTGCCTATGTAAGTTTATTTTTTTCTTTAATTTAATTAAGAATTGTATTAATAATAAACAATAAATTTATAAGATATGAATAGCGAATAGAATATAAATAGTAAAATAACATTTTAAAATCTAAATATATCTTTTTAGTCAAATAAAACAGGAAATTAAATAAACTCAGATACGAAATTAACTACCTGTAAAACCTCAGATGGCTTTTAAATTACCCATTTCGAGTAACGAATCCTTTTCGAAATGAAAACTTTAATATTTCTCGACAGTCAATGCCCCTGCCAATGGTTCTTTCCCGCATAACTCCTGTGTTACGAGGGAAAGTAAGAGTCACGTTTCCATTTTAAATTGATCTCCATACATGGAAAAAATATATATATATATACAAAACACATTACATCTGGCATGAGATAAACGTTTACTAGGAAATAAGTCAGAATATATTTGGGTAGAGACATTTATTATTTTAAAAAAAATACTAGACTGCATCCGTTTATCTATACACGATTCCATTTATTGTTTGTTTTTATGATAGAATATTACATTTTTAAATTGATAAAAGTATAAAAATTGTGGCTTCTGTTATAAATAAGCTTTTGACTGAGATAAATTATCTGTTTTATACATATTTGTATATAAAAACTTCCTCGTTATTTAAAATATTGTAGGAAAAATGTATCAGTTTTTCGTAGAAATATTCATTTTGTATATGATTCTTATTGTGATTATCTTTGTAAAAAAGAGAGATTTATTATGTAAAAGAAGCATTAGAATCATGTCGTTGCTTTAAAATATATTGGAATATAATTCAAGTATACTTTATTAAATTATAGTATCGATGGATAGAGTAAATATTAGCGGATATATTTCGAGACATGTTTAAATCAGGGGTTTTATCATTCGAACAATACGTTTAAAAGTAAAGGAAGAGAGGAAGTAGAAAGGAAGAACGACAGTCAATTTGTCACCTTGTCACAAAGAAGCTTTCAGGCCATCATTCTCGGATTAAAATGACTGTATTACGTTCCAGAAAACGACAATTTTACAACAATGTATTCGAGGAAACACACGTTTGTATCTAGTAATATAATTTATCTCACGTGAGGTGCTTCTCAAATACAAACTACAATCTGTTACAGGGTTTACTGATAAAGCCACGTTTTGTAATAATTAAATTTAAGAGAGAGAGAGAGATTGTTGTAGAAAGTGCTATTCAAATTCTATAAAATACATTGGTATATATATATATATATATATATGATAAAATCGCCACGACTTATAAAGCAAGCACGACATTTAAAAGCGAGTTAGTTTAACGATCGACATCGAAATAGATTCTATTTCTAGTAGATAATCCCTTCTCCACAGCGACACTAAAACTACTCCATAAAAGGCACTTTCGCTCCACCAAGATTTAGTGGTCCCGAGAGCACGCGGAGCGCGACTTGATTTATTTTCTTCCCTTCGGTATTTAAACTTTATGGATAAACATATCGGGAGCCAACGACGACATTTTCCGTTCGGAAGTTTATTAATTGGCTTAAAAGACTGAAGTAATAACTCTAGGGATGAGAAGGAGACGAGAGAGAAAGAGAATTCGTCTCACTTCCACGTTCCGCATCGACTGTAGACGAGAATAAAAACTGTCGTTTTCTAGTCTGAAATGTTATCGTTTTCTAGAAATTAGAAGAGAAAAAGACGAGAAGAAACTGTATTTACTACTCATAACAAGATTTCTATTACGAATAAGTCCTATATTTAATCGAAAAAAAAAGGGAGGAACTTCTCCGTTTTGTAACTTCTTGTTGCTTTCTGCACGAATAAACTTACTTTTTAAGAATATTTTACACGAATATTTATCAGAAAATATATCCATTCGAGCAATTTTATTGTTATTTTAAGCTCTAAATGCGAGATAGATCGAGTTGAATTTCTTCTTCTCTATAATTTATCAACAGATTAAAACTAAATGATTATATTTACTAGTTAAGAGTTATTTCCATTGTTCTTTTAGATGTTTCTACTCGAGATTTTCAGATGTATTTGTGGATAATTCTAATATTGTAACGCTTAATATTTTATTTTTATACACGTATCACATTCTTGGTAATTTATCTTTATATAATTTGCAATGTCAAACCGATCGACATTTAAAAATCTGCTGAAACTATCTGTTTGTATTTCTTCCTGGTGTTTTTTTTCCAGTTTTTAAAAAGTTTGATTAATTAAGCTTAATTTATTCTCTTAATAACAAGGTATCTTTTAACCATCGCATAAATAATTAATCTCGGTTTATTCCTTTTAGACACAATTGACTAGTGTAAAGACTGTTCACCCTACTTGCATTCTGTGCCTTATACACGAATTATTATTATTGTTACCTTATTATTTTGATTTTTTCGTCTACAATTATGTTATTGCAATTTGTTTTTCATAGTTTTTAAAGAGATAAATAGAAAAAACAATGGACTTTACATACAAAACAACTAGTTTTTTCTCATTGTTTTCACAGTGTTCTCTTTTAATGTTTTCATTGACATTTTCCCTTGAGATATAGCTAAATTCTCTTAGTCTTTTCTTAAAAATTCACCTTAACTTTATAAAATAATTAGCTAATTACTTTCTATTTTAAATACTTTCTGAATCTAATGTAAAATCAATTATTCACCTCTCTCAATTGTAGGCATATTTCTACCTTTAAAAAGTTTAAATATTTCAACCTTTTTGTATTGTATGTGTAGTTTGAAAATTGTAATTCTCTAATTCACTGTTAGTAATTTCAGAAAGTAGTAAGTTCTTTTATCCTACTTATAAATTTTAATGAGTTACTCTAGGACATTAAACCGAATAAATTCTAAACAAAACAAATATTATCGTGAAACGAACTATTCTAATTTTCGTTTAAGGGCCCACAACGAATCAGTTTTTCATTATTATCCAGTAAAATTACTAGAAACTCGAGCGACGTATAGTGTTGTGTAGTGTCTTTCTGTCTACTTCAAGGCTTATTATTTTATTACTTTATGAAATTTAGACTTTTTTAAAACAAAATTTACTATATTTTATTCGTATAAAAGCTACGTAAGAACTTATTTTACATTTTAAAAAAATAGGATTGTCGTAAAGGAGGGTTGTTTGTTCACCGGTCATAAAAGTGAAAAGACGATAAAATTCCTCATTCCAACGATCAAAGATAATAAAACAAAAGCGTGTAATAATAATAATAATAATAACGTAACAACTGGAAATTACTAGTAAACTTATGTAAAGTAAATGGGGATATAAATGGGGATGTAAAATATTTAAAATAATAAATAATTCGTCGACTATTAATTCAATTACGAGACGATTCTTTCGGATAGGAAATCTCATGGTTTTAACTGGAATATTTTATGACGTTAATTAATTATTTATGAGCTTAATACTGGGTCAAAGACCGAAAGAAATTATCCGATTTATATTAATTACGAGTCGTAAATAATTTGAAAATTTTACGTGTATAAATGTTCTTTAATTCATATTTTTTTTAATGCTTTTTAAACAAATAATAAAAGCAAAATTGATATTAAAAACTTAAATAGATTGTATCTATTCATTAAAATTTTTGTTTTATTTAAGAAATTATATTATAATAATATAAAGAAAAGGTTTTATTACACGTAAACAGTGGAGAATCACGAAAGAAAGACGTGCGGTTATAAACATCCATAATACGAATATACGCGTAATATAAAGTCTCAGTAGTTTATTTTATTCATATTACATTAATTCGGTACCAAAATAATCTAAAATAGTATCGATTCTTTTAAAAATCAAACATATTTTCAACCGGTAACGTAAAGAATATCAGGAAAATCTTCTCGAATTATTTACAGGATTATCGATTCTTTTC
Source organism: Centruroides sculpturatus (assembly GCF_000671375.1). Taxonomy (NCBI): domain Eukaryota; kingdom Metazoa; phylum Arthropoda; class Arachnida; order Scorpiones; family Buthidae; genus Centruroides; species Centruroides sculpturatus. Next base: position 212,920 of record NW_019384296.1, on the reverse strand, counting down.
TTTTGAAATTATTTAATAAATTAGTGAAGAATTTACTCGAATGTTTATTGGGATAAACTAGATTATGTTTTAGATATTTATATGGCAAATATTAGCGTAGTTTTTGCACTAAATAAGTAAAAAAAAAAAAGACATGTCTCCTGTCAAGAACCACGTTTGAAGCTAGATTTTTCCCATAGGAAAATCCCTATACCTTATACAAAAATATACATTTAAAGTGACGAAAAGTTTATGTATTTATTATACAACGTAATATAATTAAGATAATTTAGCTCATTTTACTCAGTTTAATTCTGCATCCTTGTAACATTACTCGGAAATAAGCGAGGAATTCGAGACGGATAAGAAGATTTTCTTTTCTATTTTCATTAATTTTTGATAAAGATTTTTATTGGATTTTGTTTATATTATGATTTTTNAAACAATACATTGTTTTATTGTTACGTCGGCAACTTACTTTCGATAAGCGTGGATATAAAATACGTCATCATCCGTCTTCGACGAGGTGTGTTTTTTTTTAATCCAAATTTCATTCTAAACGACGTATTCACGTGTTTAGAATGGCCAATAAGTTTTATATACAGTTTTAAAATTATATTTAAAAAGTAAGTGAAATATCAAATGATAATTTAGTAACTTTACTAGATTTTATACGAAGATTGTCGTATGAGAAGGAGAGGAATGGTATCAATAAGAAAAAGAATTCTTTTCTTATTTTCTTTCGACTGTATCTAGGAATTAAGAAGGGTTAGAAGGAAACCATTAATGTCTGACTGGACCCTTAATGGAAAGAGGAGAAGCAAAACTCTCGCCATAAATCACCCATGAATAATCCAAGAGATGAAAAAGAAGAAGTTATACGAAGTGCCATTCGATAAGAAAGATGTCCAGATAAAAGCACGTTTTACATTTATCTTAAGAAGAAAATAAAAAATATAAGATAACTACCCCATTACAATCGTTAAAATTTTGATAATCCTTAATTATTTTTCAGGCAATTTTATAGAAATTTTATTAATTAAAAGCTAGTGTTTTTTTAATCATTTTCTGACCTTTCCTTATATATTATGGGTTTTTCTTTGTTAGAAATATAAACAAATGATAAATGCAAACAAAACAGAGAGAGAGGTTAGAGATAAAACGTATCATATACTTTAAATAATATCTTTTCTGACAGGTAAAATATTCCTTATATTCATCAATGTCACACAACCCAATCTTTTCTTATCGACGTTAATAAAATATATATATATATATACAACGCTATTCATTTGTAGATTTTAACGTTTAAGTACGGCTCTTTTAACTTAAAATTCCTTTTATTAACTTTTATAACTTAACAGAAAACCAACGATAGTATTTTTATATGGATTTTATCACTTCTTAACAACGTACTGTAGTACCTAATTCGACTATCCACACCATATAGAAATTATACGTTTTTAAATATTCAAACGTTAAAAAACGTTAAAAATTACGTAAATAAAATGGGGAAGAACATTACAATTAACGTATCTACTGTGCCAGAAAGGTCCTAAATAAAAATTAAAGTCGAGCTCTTCCTTAAACCCTTGAGCAATGGAAGAGAAGATTGAATACGGTTAGAAGAGTGAAGAGATGAGAGAGGAAAAAAAAAAATAATACAAGTTTCTCGGTAAGAAGAAAAAAATTTAATTTTAAATATCCTTAAAAAGGTAATAAAATCTACATCGAGTGATATATATAATATGTGTGGAAGGGCAGACAATTCGCCTAGAGACATCTTCCTTCTTCTTCATCTTCTTGCTCTATTTTTACGTAATTTTTGAGGATGGTATAAGTAGGTTTAATTATAGTAAATATATAAAATAAGTTAGTGGAATATTTTTTAAAAATGTCTCTTTAATTTTTAAAGTACTGGTTAATTAAGAGAGCGATCGTAAGTTAGAAAGAGATGCGATATTTCAGAAGAGAAAGTAGATGTTAAATAAGTCTTTTTTTCTAAAGAAAATAATTGAATAACTCCTCGAAAGTTAACAGCATCTCAAAAGTGATTAATGAATCCTTCTAAACGTATTCAAAAAACTTCGTATCGAGTGTTTTTAATTATAAAGAAATATTTAAAAAAAATTTAATATACTTACGGCTTTAAGAGAA
>NW_019384296.1:183624-210381 GCF_000671375.1 Centruroides sculpturatus | reverse complement strand
TCCTTTATGAAGGCATAGAGCCTTTACTACATGAAAATGAAAATTAATGAATACACTGTGTACAGTAATTTACCTGATAAGACAGACCTCAGAAAAATACTTTATGAGAGCTTTTATACTTTTATAAAGCTGTCTATAATGAAAATTAATTAACTAAGGATTTTTTTGCCCTGCCATAGTGTGGCCGAGTTATCCGGAGTGCCGGGTTATCGAGAGCCGAGTTTTCGAGGTTCTACTGTACATGTAACTTAAGAAGAAAAAGTCTGTAAAAAGAATAATTAATATTGCAAAAATTAATAAACTTAACATTTGGAGTTTAAAGTTATTAAAAAATAAAGGAAAAAAGAAATAAAGGTTCTAAGAAAACATGATTGATAAGTCCAAAATAGCTATATAATAATAAAATACAAAAAAAAAGGACAAGAGGCTAATATAATAAATATAAGTAGAATAGAATAAATAAACCTAGATCCCATGATTGGAAACTTAACATTTGTTAATGATACTATTTTACATCAATAGAAATATATATATACTTGTATAATTTTTACTTATATATATGTAAAAATTATACAAGTTTAAATAAACTAACCATGTATTTACATTTTTAAAACATTTTATCATTTTATATATGGTTTGTTCAGATAAAATATGGTATTGGATCAGCAGGACATCTAATATAAATTACACAATTAAAATTTAGTTTTATTGTAGTCAATTAAACAAACAAGTAAACAATATAAATGCTGAAACCATGATTAAGTATCTAAATTAGTACAATGCATTATGATACCTTTTTTTTAAATCAAAATCTAAGACAGTGCACAATATGAGTAACTCCCTATTTGGGAAGAATTAAAAATTTAAATAAAAAACTTAATATAAAAAGTCAGTATGTCCATATTGTAAAAATAAATAAACTGTTATGAAAAAATATTTTCTTTTAAAACCCCAACCTTTTAAAAATCCTATGCACAGAGCTAGAAGGTAGTACATATTTTTTTTGTATGTTCTCTACAAATATAGCATCTTATGTATTAATATGCACCTGCTTTATGACCAAACTACAGTCTGATTCTAAGAAATTTAATCAGAATCTTGTTTTGATATTAAATCAATACATGTATGTGTAGATTTGAGTAAAACATATTTTTATCAATTGTATATAACAATCATAAACAATTAAATATGATGAAATTTCAATTAGCTTATCAATACTTTAAATTAATAAAATAAAAACCAGAGAAAAAGTATTATAAGACAAATCTTCAGATCTAAAAAAAAACACATGCAACTATCATTTAATAACTGCAGAATTAATCACTAAGTATTTTGTTGCATAAATATCAATTTAATTTACATTTCTAAAACATTTATAATTAAAATCTTAATCTTTTTTTTATATCCAAGTTCAGTTAATAATAAACTATGTATTAATCATATTAGATTTTCTTTCATTACTTTATCTGAAAATATATTAAAGTATCTTGCCAAATTATTAGACCTAGGCAAAAAAAACTGATTGTTTGTTAGTTTTTGATGTAATAGTTCAATAAAAATGCAATTGTGATAGGATTATTTTAAATATTTACATTTATTACATCTTACAAAATAAAAAGTAAGTTTTGCATATAAAAATTCAAATATAATAAAATTTAAAAAATTAAACATGAAACTTCAATGTAGTACAGCTCTTTTTGCTGCCTCGTCTTGTATAGGTATTCTATAAATTCCAGGAATAAGGCTATGGTCTATAGCTTCCTTGTCCATACATAGCATCTGGTATATTGTTGATTCCTTTTAAAAACTATCTTTTTGTTAGTAGCTGCTCCTATTTCTTTGTAAATATTGCTTAAGGGTGCCATGTGTGTATTCTTCCCTGTAAAAGAATACACAGTGATGGTAACAAACAGTGAAGAATAGAAAAATTAAACATGAAAATTAGTATTTTGAATCATCACCTCTAACAGCCAGTAAATGTTTCTATATCACAAGGAATACACTATATATTTTTTATTTTTGTTCTCATGAACGGACTATGCTGCAGTGGTAAGATTCAAGCTCCGAATGAGGGGATTTTATAACTGACCTGATTTTTGGGGCCGTAACTGGCAAACAATTGCTTGCTCATAGAGGTGACATTTTTGCTCCTACGAGTATGCTCTACAGCTCCAATAAGGTTCCGATCATCTTATTTGGAGATCAAATAGAGCCGCAGCCATACCTTATTAAGAACCTCTATCACTTCCCTTTTGTAGTAGAAAGTTATCTTTTTTTACATTTACATTGTTGCCACATAAAAAATTAATTTAAAATGTTTTGGATGTAATAGAGAACAAGAACATAAAATATACTCTTCCTTAAACAATATAACAAAAAAGATATGAAGAAAATAGTAGAAGAGGTATGATTTTAGTTAATGGGTCTAATAATTTGGCAAGGTAATGTAAATATTAAATCTCGGGATGACAGAAAAATTCGAATTTATTTCGTGATTAAGAAAATTCATTCTCAACGCATACACATCTCGTAAAAAGAATGTAAGTTTAAATTCCTTAAGAACAGAATGATCGTTTAAGTGAACCATTCAGCCAATGTGAATAATTACATTTCATACGTTTAAAAATATTTTTCCCTGTATAAAGACAATACATTTTCACATGTATAAAACTTCAGTAAAAATAATTATAGGGCAACTGACATAAACAGCAGCATCTAACAACATTCCGACGTAACTGTACATTAAAATGGAATAGATTAATGAATGTAATCGCGATTTATTCTTACTTCTTTCTTCTTACGTCCTTTCCTTCTGTCCGCCATCTTGCTTGTCAAATGTCTTCGTAATCGATCTGACGTCATCCCCCGAATATAAAATTTTTTTATTTTTATTTTTTATATTTACGGTTTTTTCTCATTTTTCTATCGAGTTAAATTTAAATACATTATTTTTAATAATAATAATAAAAAAATTTGTTATCTTAGTATTTTAAAGTTTGTTTAAAATGAAAGACTTCGTACCAAATAGTTATAAACTGGATTATTAAACTAATCTTTTATAATTTAAAGCTCTTGATAAAATGTGAAAAATAAATACAAAATTTTATTTAAAAATTTTATATGCAATTTTAAATTAAAAAATTTTAATGACGTAGCATATTTTGTTTTGTGTTTTATAAAACGTGTCTCTCTTGCGTCATTATTATTGATTAAAGTTGATTGGCTACTTTGAAATTTAAAACTCATTATCACATTTTGAATACGATCAATTAGCAAATTCGTATTTAACCTTCAAAACATATGTATTTATTTTAAAGCAAAGAATCGAAGAATAAATATGGTTGAAAGTCACAATTAGTAATTTATAACTTCCAGATGGTTTAAGCCGTAAAATAATCAGAAACGTTCTTCCAATATACGAATTTTTACGTTCAAAACTGAATTTTAAAAAATTATATACAATCCGTTTCTAATAATTTAAAACGAAAGCCATTCTAAATTACAGTATATTTAAAACAAAATAACTGTTACACATAAAACCCGATATATTAAATTTAAAAAATGATATTATTATTAAATGACTTATTACACGCTTACCTCTAGTTTTACATTTTCCAAAATTGGCTTAGAAATATTTATTTTTTTGCGTTTAAAACAGCCTGGATCGGTGCAGCAGTTCATGTTTGTTAATAAAATGCCAAATAGAATGATTCAAACGTTGTTACTGTCGAGCATGTTTATTGGATTACAGGATTAATAAAATCATATTTCATTTTTCGTAATTTCCTGTTATCTGGAAATAGAGAATGTTAATTCGAAACTCTTCCGCTGGTGATTTTCTTTATTTTCATGCTTTTAGATTATTATATAAAATTTTGAAAGGAATATATATGTTTTTTTTTTTTTCGTTTAGGGCATAAATAGGAAAACCTTTTACAATTATAAAGGCAATAAAATGAACAAATTCTTATTTTATCGCATTTATTTTCGTTAAGAGTTATTTATTAAAAGTTTTTTTTATTCAAGGAAATAATTTTCTATAAAAATTAGACAAATAATACAGATTAATGCCATTAGCATTTATTCTTTTCTATTTCCATTAATTTATTTACCAATTGATATGCTTAATTGCAAGATATATTACAGTATATTTTTGCGTAGTATGATTAAATGACAGTTACTCACGAAATCCGAGATACGAATCTTTATTTGTAACAGTACATGTTTTGTTAAAAGAGGAAGAATAGAGTGTTACATACCTTTTGTTGATTAATATTAAAAAGTCTTTTTTATTTAAAATATATAACTTAGAATATTTAGTGAAGATTTTATATTTAAGTTAAATTAAATAACTTTAGTAACCACAAGAAATAGGACGTGATGAAGTTAAACTTTCTGTTAGGTCTGTTTAAATACTGTTATAACTTTCTGTCTAAATATTACAATGTTCCTTAGTCTACTAATATTTAAAATATATCTTGTTTACTATTTAGTTTTTATTTTCCCAACTGTTATATAGCCTATAACACAGGGAAAGTATGGCTATCCAGCAAAAAAAAAAAAAAAAAAAAAGCCTCCCCGAAGATTTTTACCATTTTGGACTCAGGGAACCGTGAAACGTCGAGAAATGCAAAAAAAAAATTCGTTTTTGTTTTCTTTATGTATGGANATTTTAAATATTATTCGTTTGGTGAATACATTTTAACGTAGAAGCAGAATTCGAAAGATAAGGTTGATAAAATGTTCGTAAATGTCCAGAGATGGCAGCACAAATGCACCCCAAGACGATAATTTCTTCCAAGTTTCGGTTTTTTTCTTTACATTTTTATTAAACGTTACGATAAAGAAACGATTTAAACAATGAAGGAGAGACAATTTGTGAAAATAAAAATGCAATTTTATAGAAAAGGAAGAGAGAAAAGAGACTATTGGACATTATAAATGGGTTTTATGGATGGAAAAGTGCAAATAGAAGAGATACAAATGCGGGTATAAATCAAGTGTGAAGAGGAAAGAGCATCTTTTATCATAGAAAGAAATAAGGATCTAAAGACAGATAAAAATCATACGGAGCTTTAAGTTAACAGGGAAAATGTCCGTTAAATCACTTCGAAATAATTCGATTCTTCAATTTAAATTGAATTTTTATAAAATTTACTTTCTTTAAGTAAAAATTAAACGCTTTAAAATATTGAATTTTAATATATAAACCCTGAAGGAAGGATTTTTTACTCTCTTTCTTCTACGTACAGTTTACAGGAATGTCTCTGATTGACGTGTAAAATTCTATCTGTGACATAGAAATTCCAACTTCGTACGTACTTTTAGACTTTATTACGCAATAAAATCTAAAAAATCGTATAAAAATCGATTAAATAATCCAGTTTTATAACCAAATATTAATAAAATTTGAATACTTTTGATACCGTTCGTCTCATATTTCCTCTATTTTATCTAAATGGAGATTCTCGACGAGAAGAATGTCACCCATTCAAGCTGTGAAAAGATAACTTTTTATTATTTCTTTCCCATTTTCGTGCTTAAAATATACTGTACAAAAGGTAAAAATTATTATACTAAATCTAAACTACTAACCCACATACGTCCTATTGTTATAATAAATCTATTCTGAAGCAATCCATATAAAGTTAACGTATGAGAAGGATGAATTATTATTATTATTTCTTCATTTATTATTTTGATTCGTAGCTGTTTAACCGCGGGTGGTTGAGCTTCCAGCAGATATTTCCATTAAGAGAGAGGATGTAACACGTCTCACCTGGAGGGTACCTTCGCCGCATCACTTCTCTGTGCTCCAACGTAATCGAAAGTGATTTCTAGATTAAATTTCCACACTTTCGTCATCAATTTATGATTGGAAATTACTTTCTCCACCCCTTTTTGACTTTGACAAATCAAAGAGAAGTCAAATTTGTTAAATTGTATCAATTTTTGAATTAAATTAAAATCCGTCAAAGTTAGACAAGAATGAATGGCGAATGATAATTTAATTAAATTGTCTAAAAGCCTTTGTTTCGTTCCATCTTTTACCTAAAAGTTAAGTCTAAAGTGTACAAGAGACACCGAAGATTTAAGAGAAAATAGAGTCGAACGTCTTGGACCATTGGTTTCAAAGATATTTGACTTCCAAACACAGGAAATCCTCTTTCAAGCCACAGAAATTCGATTTTGGAATTCATAAATAAATCAAAAAAATATATCAAAGTGACCAAGTGATAGGTTAGTCACGTCTTGCAAAACGATAACAATATCAATTTGTATAATAATACATTTTCGTAGGGAGACTTTATCTCGTTTTTTTCTTCAGAAAAATTCCATTTTAATATTATATTTTCAAATATTTTCCGTTTCGGATGTCTTCCCCGAATGTATTTTGTTGCAGAAATATTTTATACAGTCGATCCCCCTATAACACTGTTGATAATTCCGTTTTATATGAATTCCATGTTGTACGAGTCACTTAGATTTTACAAATACGTGAGCAGTTCACAGCCCAGCACACGTATTTGTAGAATCTAAGTGACTTCTACAACATGGAATTCATATAAAACGGAATTATCAACAGTGTTGTAGGGGGGATCGACTGTAATCGATATTTCTTTCTCTCTAATATTATTATTTACGTACATTTTAAACTAATAACGAATAATTTACATACTCAGGAAGCTTTGTAATTGTCTGATGTTATAGAATAAAAATCGTTATTATTTATATCTTTATAATATATAAAAATAAGAAAGATTCGTCTCATTTACTACATTCTTTTAAGTAGAAATTACTGAAAAAATTCTATAAAAATTAACCACTAGATCGAGCTAAGTCGATATTCAAGAATTAATAAAGTTCTTCAATTGTAAGAAAGTTAAATTTTTCTAAGTAATAAATTATTTACTTAGTATTGAATGCTGCCAAAAGTTTCTAATCGAGTTATCAGTTTAACGTTAAAACTTGGGATACGTTCAACCTGTAAATTCTTATTAAACCTTACAAGTTTGTCTTCTATACGATTTATTGAAAGCTTGAGAAGAATTAATTTACCTCGACAGGAAGAAAAAAAACATGAAAAATCCAGGAACTTTTACCAACAAAGATTCATTACTTTTGCATTCCTCGTTGTTTTATCCAGTAAATTGTCTTTATCCATAAAATGGTTCCTCATCTGTCGAAGAGAATTCAAATTCTAAATATTTATCAAATAAAATCATTATCTATCTCTAATTAATGCTAAGATTTTGCTTGATTTTCCATTTATTCTTTTGTATACAGTCGACCCTCCCCTATAACACTATTGATAATTCCATTTTATATGAATTCCATGTTGTACGAGTCATTTAGATTTTACAAATACGTGATCCGTTCACAGCTCGGCACACGTATTTGTAAAATCTAAGTGACTCGTACAACACGGAATTCATATAAAATGGAATTATCAACAGTGTTATAGGGGAGGGTCGACTGTATTTATCCGTGGTAGAAGATAATTCCCAGTCGGATTTTAATTGCTACTGTACTTTTAAGTAGTGTATTTGCCCGAAAAATATTTTAAATATAAACACCAAACTTTTCTAAAATACTTCAATCTTATTAAGATAGAAAATTAAGCTGTTAAATTAACTTTCTAGCGGCTAGAAATTTCGATTTACTCATTAAGCGCATGATTTATATACTATTATATTAACTTTACCGTTGTAAATCTTAATAATTAACATTTAAAATGGTAAAGATAATAATCAGAATTAATACAAGCGTACATTTGTACCAATTAAATATATTTTTTTTATCCTAATCCACAACTGAAATATCTAGAAGAATCGCCATAGTATCTCATCGAACGATACGCTTACAACCCACAAGTGTGAATATTGATTTATAAATACCTTTTGGCATATTCCAGATACTTTTTCTTCAATGCCTATTCAGTTTAGATTTAATAAAATCAGCCTTTTTTCGGGTATATTGCAATCACCGTTTGCTTATGGAGGCAGAGAGCAACCAACGTTGTTATGGAAGGAAGAGGAAAACGTACGATTCTCGAGACGATTCTCATTCCGTACGTCGTTAAATTTAAGATTTAATCGTCGATTGGTGAATGAAAGTTGCAATTCGAGCCTTTGTGGACCAATAAATAGCAATTAGAGAGGAGAACGATCGATGTTCACAAACCGAAATCTGTGTATTAATAGAAACGAATGGTCGCTCCCGAGACGATTGCGGAGCGAAGAGTTAATGAATTCGAACGAGTTTAATGGAACTAATATTTATAACGTCGATAACTGCGGAACATTCTTGGTCACAATTTATTGTTATTTTATTATTATGAGTTAAGAGATTCGAGTAATGCACGTCACTTACCTTAGCCAATTCCTAATTATCCTTAATTGAAAGCGTAAAGATCACTCCACTTTCTTCCCCCTTTAATGTAATTCTAACTCGTAAATCTAGAAATCGTGACTCAGTTTTAGAATTTCTGAAAAGTTTCATGTAATTCCGGTTTACAAGAGATTGCTTAGCAATAATTTGAATGCTAATTTGTTTCTTTATTTCTTAATTAAATACTGTTTTACAAAGTGTTAAGATTTGTATATAATTTGCAAGATAATTTAACGTATTTAGCACGCTTTTCTCTTCCTTTAGAACAACGAATGGTTGTTATATTATTCGGCAATTCCAAGAGTTCGAGAAAAGTTCTGTTAACAAATTAATGTTTTCTTTACACGAGACGTTCCTCCTATTGTAAAACATTACGAAATTATAAATTTTACATGTAATTTATTATATTTTATAAGAAATTTGAAAATTATCTCCTCTCTCTCTCTCTACTTTGATTGGCAATCCAAAGGTTCGTACGATAAAGTAACCGCCATAAAAAGTATTATGAAAATTGGACGAGAGATTTGGTCATAAAAAATACCTTAAATTTTAACATAACTTCGCCTCATTTACTATCCAATTTTTTATTTATCGCTTGAAATTTGTCAGAGGCGAAAAGTCGAATATATTTTATGTTTATCGAGGTTCCTTCGAGGGCAATATTCTTTATGTTAAAAAAAAAAAAAACCTGTCATTGGTGAAAAACCAATACATTTAAAGAGAATTTCTGTTCTTATCTTTCAAAATTTCGTAAAGATAATTTATAAATTTTATTTGATGGGTTAGAATGGAAATTTAACAAAGTGAACAAAAGGATAACTTTTATCCTTCATCCTCATCTTTTATCTTCTTTAAATCGAGGTTTAAAATCGTATACAAATAATACAAATATACACACTCCTCGTGTAACAATGAAGAGTATATATTTGTATTTTAGAGAGGAGAATAGTAAAAAAAATAACATAAATTCTCTAAGCTATACTTGAAACTGTCGAAGAGAAGTAAATTAATCATGTCAAGTGATACGAGTAGACTAGAAATTAAGGAAAGAAAATTATATTTTAAAGTAAAATATCTTCATTCTATCAATTTTAAGAGTCTAAACAAATAAACTTTAACAGAAAATATCAATATTTATATTGATTTCGATGCTTCTCTTCAGATCTTTTAGCATTAAAGAAAGACAAAAGATGCCCAAAATCGGTTTGAGATATGACAAAAAGGGATGATTTTTTACATAGAAATTTGAGATCAGATGAAGAAATTCAGAAAGAAACGTGACTACAAGTAGTTTTACTTATGAATTAATTAACTACATTCCATTAATTGTTATTATTTTCGACTAGAACGAAACGATGTTACAGTCAAGTTGCGCTTCTTATTTGAATTGGCACACCTTTAATACAATTGTATTTAAATATAGTTATAAACTTTTATATTTAAATAGATAATAATAATCCGGGAATAACGAATCTTTATTTACTTAGTCGTGACAAATGAAGATGTGTATGTAACTAATTATATATATATTCTTATTACTCAGATATGCTTAATTACAAGTTTTATAAAATACTTTTACCAATTAAACAGAATAATAAAGTTTTAAATACGATTAAACTTTTAAGTAGTGTTAAGTTCTGTCTTACTCGAACACTCGAACGAACAGCTAAGATAAATGTATAAAAGATTGGCGATTAATTAGTTTTGTGATTACATTTAATTATTTTAAATGTAATTATAAACACACATAAGTCGAATATACGTCAAGTATTAAGAGATTCTCTAGTCTATTAAGTAAAAATCCAACCATTTCCATTTCATGGGAGAATATTTGCTTTATTTACAGTCGACCCCCGTATAACACTGTTGATAATTCCGTTTTATATGAATTCCATGTTGTACGAGTCACTTAGATTTTACAAATACGTGTGCCTGGCTGTGAACGGCTCACGTATTTGTAAAATCTAAGTGACTCGTACAACATGGAATTCATATAAAACGGAATTATCAACAGTGTTATAGGGGGGTCGACTTGTTTGTATTTCATTTTTTTTATTAATGACAAACCAATAAATAAATAAAAAAATAATATTGAAGATGTCGGAGAGTTCTCTCCTTTCTACTTTAGTAACATTCATTTTCATCATACCAGACTCGTTAGAAATATTCATATTAAGTTGGAGTATTGAAAGATGGAAGAGAGCGTGACAAGAATTAATCTGTCGCTTGCAGATATTTCCAGAAGAGCTAGACTAATGCCTTTTAGGAGTACGTTCGCATTTTGTTCGTGACAGAACTAATTCAAACATTAAAGTGATGTGTACTGTACGTACAATACAGTACTGTATACGCTCTTCCCGTTAACTAAGTTTAATAATACCGTACGAACTACTAAATTTTAACAATATCGAAAAGAAATAATTGATTTATTTTATTATTAAATTTATTTAGAAATAAATTAAAAGTGAAGTATATCGAACGTACTTTTTTTTTTTATTAAAAATTATTCTATTAAAGATTAAAGATTTTTCTATAAGATAAGTCTTTTATTTTCTTCTAACGTGTAAGAAGAATTTGCTGATATTGTCTTTTTACCATCGTTCTTTTTAAAGAATTTACTCCTTCGAACGTGACGATAAATCAAGATATTCTGAAGTGGATAACGAGCTTTTTGATTGGTAAAAAAAATTGAAAAAAATCAATGGAATTTATTTACTTGTCAAGTCTTTACAACTAGAAATAAATTATCTTTGTTATCTTTTATTTTCTCTTTAAACAACTCGATACAAGTTGGATAAAAATGCTTCAAATTCCTTTTGATTCTTTAATTTTCTCACTAAATTAATCTGGAATTTTACTTTTTAAATGAAGATTTTTTTAGTGTATTTTTATCTTACCTATTTTACATTAATTTTTACAGATACAGTATAGTATCTATACAGATTATAACGTGTGTATTATAGACTATTGATTGAATAAATATCTAATTACATTAGATATTTAAATAGAATATATCATTCTCTATTATTTCCCAGATCGGTATTTTAAAAGCTTAATAAGTTATTTGCAAAATGAAATTGGATACGAAGATATTAACGTATAGTTTTCTGAATTAACTTACGTTATAAATTATTTGATTAAATTTAAATACAAGTCGACCCCTCTATAACACTGTTGATTTTTCCGTTTTATATGAATTCCATGTTGTACGAGTAACTTAGATTTTACAAATACGTGAGCCGTTCACAGCCCGGCACACGTATTTGTAAAATCTAAGTGACTCGTACAATATGGAATTCATATAAAACGAAAAAATCAACTGTGTTATAGGGGGGTCGACTACTCCATCCTTTTAATAAAGGTTAAAGAATAGAAGCTTTCGGCTTCTTTTGATTAAAATTTAATCAAAGTAGAACAGTTTTATTGTGAAAAGTAAGTACTCAGATGTTTCTTCTTTAGTATTTTAGCATAGTTTGAAAAATATACAATTAATTCTCTACGATGAAGGAAGAAATTACGACTTTCTCACAACTGAGATAAAATATTTAGTAATTCGTAATGTTCTACTTGACTAAATTTTTACGAGTTAACAACAAAAAAATTAAATGAAAGAATAGATTAAAAAGTACTTTACGGTTAGAGTTTAGATTTTTTTNCTTTAGGTTCATCTGCAGAGCAATTCTCCAGGTTCATCTACAGAACAGTTCTCCATATTCATCTACAGAACAGTTCTTCAGATTCATCTACAGAACAGTTCTCCAGGTTCATCTGCAGAGCAGTTCTTCAGATACATCTGCAGGTTTATAACAGAAATTACTGGACATTCTCTCAAACCTATCGAGTACTCAACAATAAACACTTCCTATGATCGAAATTATCTCATATAAAAATGTAAACAAATGCCATTATAAATAAGAATATTGATAACTGATTAAAGAATAATTATACATTGTTAATTAATTAACTGACTTTAGAAAACAGTTTATATTTCTTCCTATTATGATTGCATCACATATTGAAAATTATGCATCTGACTAAATTTTTACGAGTTAACAACAAAAAAATTAAATGAAAGAATAGATTAAAAAGTACTTTACGGTTAGAGTTTAGATTTTTTTAAAATTACTTTTCTTTTACTGTCTTAAAAAGTTTTTTTATTATTATTATAGAAGTTATTTAATGTCTGGTAATTAAAACTTCGGAGAGAATACTACAAACCTTTAAAAAGTGAGAAAAGAAAGAAATCCAACGTTTGTTATTGTAAAATTGTATCTTTTCTTTATTAAATTCTCGAAGAATATTTCGTGTTCTTAATTATTTTCTTTAAGATAATGTCAAAGATTTTTATTACCCCCCTTCACGTAGGTCTTTGTATGATGTATAATTACCTCATATTTCATGGGTATTTTGTCTAGATCAAGTAAAGTATTAGTGATAATAAACGAGAAGAAACATTCAAGAAAAGTATACAAAAGAAATTGAATCGATGATTCGATTGTAGAAAAACTTATAACATCCCCTCTACAAGAGCTATTTAATTAAAGTATCGAGTCTTCTTGTAGATAAGAGTTACATCTATAAAAATATTAATTATAGATTCTGTAAATGTCATCTTTCTCTCTTTATTTAACTAAAGAATACAAGAAAAATAGCAAAAATTAAGAGAAATTTTAACTTTCTTCTAAATAAACCGTATAATGATAGCTAATATACAGTTGTTACTGTTTTAATAGGATAGAATAATATATTTTTAATTTTATAAGTTTATTTTCTGTAATTTTTCTATATAAAACATTCGTTAATAATGTTATTCTTTTATTTATTTTTAAATAATCTGATTATAATTGTCGTAGGAATAGAAATAAAAATTTCCACTTCTTCTTTAATTAATCTCTTTTATTTATAACAAACTTCTCTTTGTTTTTCTTTCTTTGAAAATTATAAATCTCCTTTATTCTTGATTTAATATCTGAGTATACGTATTGTGTACTTATATATTATATATAAGCTTTATACGTATAATATGTGGCTATTAATGGGTAGAAAACTGAACTACAATAAGCCATGTGCCTCATTAAGTTAGTACTGGTTCAGAGAGCTGAGGAAGTCCTTCTGTCTTCTTCTTATACTGTTGTATTCTAATTTAATCCATATAATCCATAAGCCAGACAGGTCATATGGATTATAATTGAGTAAAACGGAATTATACTTGGATACTAGCTGATGAACTTTAGCATCTTTTATGATATCCTATTGACACGTGTTACTGTACAATTAATCTTTCGACTGTACAGTAATATTATTGACAAATGACGTTAATATATAACCTATTATTTATTAATTATTCCTTTTACAGAAACAATAATTGCTACGAAATAATATTTCCTCTCGATATAAACAATTTATTTTTTAAAAAATTCTTCGAAAATATTATTATTTTTTAAATAATTAAAGTCCTAACGAAGGAGACGATACTGCAGCATCCTCGTGTTAATATAAAGTAAACAATGCTAGTAGTTTAATATAATTTTTGCTTCATAAATCGCTTAGAAGTTTAGAAAAGTTTTATTAGCTTCGTTTAAAAGTAAATAAATATCTCGTTATAAATTGAAAACTTCTATAATATCGTTAGCTCCTTTAACCCCGTATTACGTGTTTTCTTGTCATCTTACGTAATTGATGGAAAATTGGATACGTCTATTTTATTTTCGACTGGAAAATCATCCTTCCTTATCTTCACCGAGTAATTAAATGGACGATTCTTAATTAATAAATAAATTTAACTAATTTTTTGTCTTCTTTAACCCTCGAATTTACTTTTCGATTTAACTTTCGACCCGAAAAATTAATTTTTCATACGTTTTTACAGCGATAGATGGCAGGAGATGGTATTTCTAGTCGTAGTATTTTTCTATATTTACTGTCTACTTGTTTAAATAGAAGAAATAGAGAAATTCTAGTGTATTTTTCATTAATTTTCCCTCAATAATTTCTTCTACATCATCCCCTTTTCTAAATTCCTAATCGTATTCTTTTCGACGTAATTTTCATTAATTAAGAATTACACAAACAATTATATTGATTTAAATCCAATTATAATACTATTTACTTATAATTTGTCGAATAAAACAGGGAATATTTCGTCACATTCTTTCAATCGGATCTAGAAGATAATTTATTATTAATTATTAAATCTTTATCGTTATTATAAAACAAATGATAATAAATAAATCCTCCTCCCCTTTGTATTATTTAAAAAAGCTCACAAAAGTAAATNTTATAAATCTCCTTTATTCTTGATTTAATATCTGAGTATACGTATTGTGTACTTATATATTATATATAAGCTTTATACGTATAATATGTGGCTATTAATGGGTAGAAAACTGAACTACAATAAGCCATGTGCCTCATTAAGTTAGTACTGGTTCAGAGAGCTGAGGAAGTCCTTCTGTCTTCTTCTTATACTGTTGTATTCTAATTTAATCCATATAATCCATAAGCCAGACAGGTCATATGGATTATAATTGAGTAAAACGGAATTATACTTGGATACTAGCTGATGAACTTTAGCATCTTTTATGATATCCTATTGACACGTGTTACTGTACAATTAATCTTTCGACTGTACAGTAATATTATTGACAAATGACGTTAATATATAACCTATTATTTATTAATTATTCCTTTTACAGAAACAATAATTGCTACGAAATAATATTTCCTCTCGATATAAACAATTTATTTTTTAAAAAATTCTTCGAAAATATTATTATTTTTTAAATAATTAAAGTCCTAACGAAGGAGACGATACTGCAGCATCCTCGTGTTAATATAAAGTAAACAATGCTAGTAGTTTAATATAATTTTTGCTTCATAAATCGCTTAGAAGTTTAGAAAAGTTTTATTAGCTTCGTTTAAAAGTAAATAAATATCTCGTTATAAATTGAAAACTTCTATAATATCGTTAGCTCCTTTAACCCCGTATTACGTGTTTTCTTGTCATCTTACGTAATTGATGGAAAATTGGATACGTCTATTTTATTTTCGACTGGAAAATCATCCTTCCTTATCTTCACCGAGTAATTAAATGGACGATTCTTAATTAATAAATAAATTTAACTAATTTTTTGTCTTCTTTAACCCTCGAATTTACTTTTCGATTTAACTTTCGACCCGAAAAATTAATTTTTCATACGTTTTTACAGCGATAGATGGCAGGAGATGGTATTTCTAGTCGTAGTATTTTTCTATATTTACTGTCTACTTGTTTAAATAGAAGAAATAGAGAAATTCTAGTGTATTTTTCATTAATTTTCCCTCAATAATTTCTTCTACATCATCCCCTTTTCTAAATTCCTAATCGTATTCTTTTCGACGTAATTTTCATTAATTAAGAATTACACAAACAATTATATTGATTTAAATCCAATTATAATACTATTTACTTATAATTTGTCGAATAAAACAGGGAATATTTCGTCACATTCTTTCAATCGGATCTAGAAGATAATTTATTATTAATTATTAAATCTTTATCGTTATTATAAAACAAATGATAATAAATAAATCCTCCTCCCCTTTGTATTATTTAAAAAAGCTCACAAAAGTAAATTCTTTTCTACATTTTTTTACGTTATAAATATATGTATTTTTTTTTTTATTGTTTCGTAGAAGAAAATACTAATTTCTTTTTGTACATAATAAATTATGCTAATAAAAGAATCATTTTCAAAATAATTTCTTTTAAAGGGATAAATTTCTTGCCAGTATATAGAATTTCTTTTTTTAAAATTGTTTAGAAAGGATCATTATATCGTGAATTGTGTTTATAAGCATTGTTTTCTACACGTAAGACATTTCTATTTGAGGTCAAACTTTCTTCTGTTTTATATACCTTATTATTATTATTATTTTTTAAATATATTTTTTAGAATTTCTATCGAAAAGGGAACTTGTTAAAAGTATTTATTTTTTCCTCTTTCCTAATAATAAGTATTATTTCCAAAAGGGGGGGGGGAAGAACGTGAATAAAACTTTACATTTTAACAAGATGGATTTTCTTCCTTTAATCTTAACAATTTGCTAATATTCTTATACGAATCTTTAGTTTTTCTGCATAAAAATTCCACTTAAATTTACTATATTTATAAACATCTATAAGATTTTTTTTATAGAATATTAGAGCATCTTTGTATTACAATTATTTTCATTAAGAGAAGAAAATATTTCGATATATCATTATATAAAATTTATAAATAAATTATTTTGGTATTAAGATAAATAGGAACACGGCAAATAAATGCCAAGAGCAAAAAAGAAACATGAAAGGATCAGCGTAGTATTAAAGACTAACATCAAAGGTTAAAAGATACAAAACAACAAGATTTGTAAATATATTCGAGGAAATATAAAGATGCAAAACTATTCAAATACGAGGAAAAAAGCTAATAAAAAAAAAAAGATAAAGAAAAGAAAACTTTGTAACATTTCTGCTTCATCTTTCGAACAAGATTCTTGGAGATGATGATGAAGATGAAGATGAAGATGAAGATATTGCTCTGTAGTAATTCTGATGAATTTTGCGAAAAAGTTTCATTTTCCACCGTAGTTTTTTTTTTTTTTTTTTTTTTTTTGGTCTTTTCCTTCGTCTAACTTCACCTCTTCGACTCACAAGTGGGGTCATCGAATGGGTCAACCACTGTTGTCTCTTCTCTAACAACTTCTTAACGATGTTTGACAAGACGAAAAACAAAGTTTTCTTCGATTCTTCAACAGGATTTCGATCTTTTATTGTATTTAGAATTAATTTCTTAACAAAAATACGTTTCGAGAGTTAAATTTTCTAAACAAAACTCTGAACAAATCGAACGTATTTTTTATGTATTTATGCGTCGTGTATGTGGGTAGAATATTTGTATATTTATGCATCGAATCTCGAAAGGAATAAACTAACATTTTTGTCTACAAACTCCTGTCAAACTATAGTCTAACCCGCATGGAGACGTAAGTCGAAGTAGAAGCATTCGGATTTATTCAGGAGCATTTAACAAAAGAAATTGTCGATATTTCTAAAAAAAAGACTTAAATATATAAAAAATCTAACGACGTAATACATTAATTAATTAGAAATTTTTATACTTTATGGCACTCGTCCCGTTTCATAATAGAAATAAATGACATATTATTACGCAAAAATGTGTCGTCCAATTTATATCTTTGCCACACGTATAACACAATTAAATAGAAATTCAAATTAAATCTCACTGGTAATTAATTAATCTAAGGCATCTTCTCTAATTAATTAACCTAAAAGATAACTCTTTATATTTTAAATATTTAAATTACTTCAATACTGGTTATTAATTTTTTATCCGCGTAAATCAATATAGAATATAAAAAATTACTTAAAATCCTTGTATATTAATTGGTTCTTTAAATCTTTGATTTATTTTACAAGCGATTTTTCCTATAAGCTAACAAAGATATTCGACCGAGTTGCATGGCATCTCTCGTGTAAATCGATTTTCTTCGTATGATAACAAATATAAAACCAAATATAATAAATACAGTTATTTTCTCCAATATATTCTCTACAATGTATACTGGAAACGGTTTCAAAATTCAAATTACAAAGCGTTAAATGTACAGTACAGTACAGTCGACCCCCCTATAACACTGTTGATTTTTCCGTTTTATATGAATTCCGTGTTGTACGAGTCACTTAGATTTCACAAATACGTGTGCCAGGCTGTGAAGAGCTCACGTATTTATAAAATCTAAGTGACTCGTACAACATGGAATTCATATAAAACGGAAAAATCAACAGTGTTATAGGAGGGTCGATTGGTACTCGAAATAATTTACTTATTTTAAAAAATTTATTCTCGATATCTCGGAAATATGAGGGATATCTTCGGAGAAGGATGAGATAGAAGTACACCTGGGAGATCAATTCCCAAAATCAATCATCTTAATTACTGATAGAATAGTCCCAATTCCNAGAGGGTACGACTGTATTATAAAATAGTCTAAACTTCTCCTTATCCTAATGTAGAAAAATCGAAGATATAATCGGAAAACAATTAACCTAATGGGCCATTAAATCTCTCCTGTATTTATAATTATTACATTCATACGCTCATAACTTTATTTAAATTTCTCTTCTCTCAGTAACAACTTTCGTCCGTTCGAGATGTAGCATATCGATAGTGGATTAAGGACTAAAATATCACGTGTTTTTTTTATATATATAACTTTTCATCAAATATAATGTTTCCTTTGTCGTAAATAACACAAGTTATTCTATGAAATATAGAATAAAAGTCAAAAGTTTAGAAGACAAACAAGGCAGAAGATTACCCTTCAAGGAAACTTTTTCGATCGATAACTTTAGTATCTGTTCCTGGCAAAAAAAAAATCGATGGTGAATGCGTGTTTTTCTATTTATTAAACAAGATACATCTTATAATTATATTATTTTTCTTTAAATATTTAAATTACTTCAATACTGGTTATTAATTTTTTATCCGCGTAAATCAATATAGAATATAAAAAATTACTTAAAATCCTTGTATATTAATTGGTTCTTTAAATCTTTGATTTATTTTACAAGCGATTTTTCCTATAAGCTAACAAAGATATTCGACCGAGTTGCATGGCATCTCTCGTGTAAATCGATTTTCTTCGTATGATAACAAATATAAAACCAAATATAATAAATACAGTTATTTTCTCCAATATATTCTCTACAATGTATACTGGAAACGGTTTCAAAATTCAAATTACAAAGCGTTAAATGTACAGTACAGTACAGTCGACCCCCCTATAACACTGTTGATTTTTCCGTTTTATATGAATTCCGTGTTGTACGAGTCACTTAGATTTCACAAATACGTGTGCCAGGCTGTGAACAGCTCACGTATTTATAAAATCTAAGTGACTCGTACAACATGGAATTCATATAAAACGGAAAAATCAACAGTGTTATAGGGGGGNATATATATAATGTAATCATTATTAATCATTTTAATCTTAAATCAGAAACGTAATGATTCTGTTGGAATTTAATTTCTTCTAACGATTTAATAAGAATCTAATCACTTTTTTATGCGTGTAAAATTGTATGTAATTTTATTTATAAATAATATAAAATATATTTAACCTTTAGCCAATTCAATAATTCGAATATTTTGTCACTTCTCTGGAATTCTAAAAATTCGCATCACCGCATCTTTCAATTGATTTATGGATACGAATTTTGTCAACTGGTTACAACGCCACTTTAAATTACAATTTTTAGAAATAAAATATTCTTAGAAAAGTTTTCTGTAATTTAAATAAGGAAAATGTTAAAATAAATATTAAAATATTCTCTTCTGCACTAGTCCAATATGATTTATATCTTTTGTCAGAGGTTGAAAATTAATGTTAATATATAATTTTCAAACAGAATAATAATACTTTTTCTGACATTTTTCTACAAAATTATTTATTTCGTATTGAATAAAAACGAAATTATTACTTCTTTTTATAATGATTATCATATAAAAAACGAAATATGCTGTAAAGTTTTCAATAGAAATTGAAAGAAATACTTTTTCGATTTTTCAATTCATTTTCCATGTCGATTTGAACTTCTTTTTTCCATTTTATTCGTGAATGATGCAGAGATATTCGTATATAACACAATACTTACATTTAAATATTTTTTTAAACTTGAAAATAGTTTATTTAATTGTAAGGAATTTTCATTTATTCAGCTTTAAAATTGTGATATATTATAAAAATCTTATAAACAATTCTTTATTTTTTCATAACAAATATTTTAATTTTCTAAATTAACATCGGAATATGTCGAAGTATTAAACTGTGTCCAGCACATCCCACATTTTAGTTCATGTGTGATGCATTCTTGATTACATAAAACAGTACAAACTTTCTTGGAAACGTCAACAGAAGCGTCTGCAAAGCAGTTCTTCAAGTTCATCTACAGAACAGTTCTCCAGGTTCATCTGCAGAGCAGTTCTCCAGATTCATATACAGAACAATTCTTCAGGTTCATCTGTAGAGCAGTTCTTTAGGTTCATCTGCAGAGCAATTCTCCAGGTTCATCTACAGAACAGTTCTCCATATTCATCTACAGAACAGTTCTTCAGATTCATCTACAGAACAGTTCCCCAGGTTCATTTGCAGAGCAGTTCTTTAGGTTCATCTGCAGAGCAATTCTCCAGATTCATCTACAGAACAGTTCTTCAGGTTCATCTGCAGAGCAGTTCTTTAGGTTCATCTGCAGAGCAGTTCTTCAGGTTCATGTGCAGAGCAGTTCTTTAGGTTCATCTGCAGAGCAATTCTCCAGGTTCATCTACAGAACAGTTCTCCATATTCATCTACAGAACAGTTCTTCAGATTCATCTACAGAACAGTTCTCCAGGTTCATCTGCAGAGCAGTTCTTCAGATACATCTGCAGGTTTATAACAGAAATTACTGGACATTCTCTCAAACCTATCGAGTACTCAACAATAAACACTTCCTATGATCGAAATTATCTCATATAAAAATGTAAACAAATGCCATTATAAATAAGAATATTGATAACTGATTAAAGAATAATTATACATTGTTAATTAATTAACTGACTTTAGAAAACAGTTTATATTTCTTCCTATTATGATTGCATCACATATTGAAAATTATGCATCTAAGAATAGTACACATTCAATACTTCAAATAGCAAATTATTTTTACTAAAATATATATATTTTAAGTTTTAATAAACATTTTTTAATTCAGTTTTTATTTTCCAAGCTTTTATTTATTTATTTATAGTTATTTTTTTGTAGAGATAAAGATTAAGTACTGTCAAAAAAAACATTGTCGTTAATGGTTATTCTGAACTATTACTGAACTAACAGGGAAAGTATTTAAGTAATTTTTTTTTAAATTATTCTGAAATTCTAAATTTTATTAAAAATTTATGTAGCGGATAAATATCTTACCTCATTTATTTGATAAAATTTATTTATTTTTTTATTTTCTCTTCAATCGTTTCCAGTTTTTTATATTAATTCTAACCATAACGTTCCATGTAAATTTTTAATGTTGGTTTTACTTCATTATCTATTCTACGTGTCTAAAAATTAATTATTTTTAATACATTTTCATTTAATTTACACTTTATTCTGTTTATATATAGAAAAATCTACCATTAAAGGCATAATCTTCCGCATTCTTTACTGTTTTGAATATAATTAATTAAAATTCCAAAATATTTACTTCAATATTTTTGTATTGAGTGCAATTAAATTATAATTAGAATTATTCGAATATAATAAATTACAATTAATTACAATCAAATGAACACGATTATCTAAATTTAAATAATTAAGTAATCTCCTACACAA
Organism: Centruroides sculpturatus; assembly: GCF_000671375.1. NCBI lineage: Eukaryota > Metazoa > Arthropoda > Arachnida > Scorpiones > Buthidae > Centruroides > Centruroides sculpturatus. Next base: position 188,586 of record NW_019384296.1, on the reverse strand, counting down.
TCTCTAATTCTTTATGTAAATTTTCTATAAAATCTCATCTAAAATCTCTCTTATTAAATATTTTAGTGGAAAATAATTTAAAGATTAGAAAAATGTAGTGTTTTTACCATAAATCTCAGTGAAATTATCAGAAATATTTTAAAATATTCGAGAAATCTTCATAAATGAATTAATCACTCAATTCTTCATCCAAAGATGCTTAAGAGTGAAGCATCTTTAGCATCTTGGAGTTAGCAGAAAATTATTGAAAAATGAGAATTTAAATTAAAAATTTACTATATTTAGAATAATATTATATTCTTTCTTACATATTTTTGATCGAATAATTAAGAAATCAACGTATTTTTACATTAAAAATAACACTTTATAGACTACTCAATGGTAGAATTATCAATTTATCTTTTAATAAATTTTCTAAAAGAATTTATTTATATAAAATCAGTGAAATCTATAAAAAAAAATATTTTACAATTAATTTTAAAATTCGAGAAGAAAAGAATATATTTTTAGATTGGATATTTTCGAAATTTCGATACTTTATCGCGCAATAATGATATATATGGCGACGGGGTGTGATGGTTTATAAGTGTATTTCGTGGCGTTTCCATGATAAAATATTATATTATTACCATTTATTAAGAAGTTAAAAGTGTCCAGAACACTAGTTTATCAAATTTACGATCTCTTCTATAGATTTATGAATTAGTAAACGAAGTATCTGATTTCCATTTTTACATTTCGGCTGATAAATTCGTTGTCACGCGTATCCCATACATTTTTTCAGATAGGTAAAGACGTGAAATTACTTATTAAGTTTATATTAAATAAACGTATTTATAATTAAAATAAATTTTTAAATGTTTCCTTATAATAACGTACTGTTCATTAGGATCGTTAGAAGTATCCGCATCAGTTGAAACGAGTTATTTGATATATTAACTGCTTTTTCGTAATTTCTTAGTAAAATTCGTTTGAATATCGAACCGTACGTGTAAAATCTCATTAAAACTCGTGAAAATGTCGAAGTTAATACAAGAAAAATCAATAGAGATCAGACAATAGCCAGTGCAAACATCCCCTAAAGATATTACGAGAACAATTAAACCGAAATGTTAGTTTGCGTTAAGCTTTTCGCTTACTCCACAGCCACTTTGACAAATTATTCGATTTTTATTGAATTTTGACGTTGAAAATTTGTGTGTAGAGAAAATATAAGTATTCATTGTTTACGTTGTGTCGAATCCTCGGTAAGTACAGGCTAATTCAAAGAGAACGAGAACGGATGAAAGTGCGAAATCGTTTAGAAAATATCATAAAGTTAACGTCATTCTCCAGATATTAATTGGAATTTGGTTGCCTATCAAATCTTTTTACTTTCCCTATTGTTATATAACCTATAACAGATGGAAAATATGGCCATTGGTCAAAAAAATGATCCCTTCCACCAAGATTTTTACATTTTTTGGACTCAGGGAAACTTAAAACGTCGATAAATGCAGAAAAAAATCGGTGTTTTTTCTATATGTTAGTGTGTGCGAAAAGATACGACTGTATTCACCCTCTTTGAAGCTTAATAACTCCTGTGATTTTCTTTGAAATTTTCTGAAATTTTGCAAGAAGATTTACGTATTTGGAGGATTGATGCTATTAAATTTTGATGGTTAAAGGTCGAGGGAGTGGGGAGATAAAGAGGATCGTGTATCATATTTCGAGTAGGATCGGACTTTATAACGATTTTCCTCGTTAATACCGTTTACAAATTTCTAAAAAAAACACATCCCTACCCTCAAAATTAAGCTTTTTGACACTTTATAATAGTTAAAAATTTAAAAAAAAACGTTTAAAATAAAATATAATAACAGATGTTGCTGAGAAAGTTAAGTAACTAGTTAGTGTATTTTCTTATTTTCCAGACTCGTTTATTTTGTATCGCTCTGTTGAAATCATATTTTACAACATTCCTTTCCTTTCCTCTCTATTAACTCTTTAATTATTCATTTACCTAATGACTTTTGCTGTTATTGAATATTGTAATTACTCTTAGAGTAATTATTAATATATTCGGTACGACTTAAATAACTTCTCATACAAAATCATTTACTTTCTTTCTATTTTTCTCTTTTAAAAATAGGATTTTAAAACGACAAAATATACAAAAATTTAATTACGAACGGAATGAAGAATTGGGTCGTTATTATTCAATTATTACTAGTTAATGGGTTATTAAAATTATGCAGTTTTATACAATGTTGTATAAAATTTCGTTTATTAAATTATAAATATTCATAGATGAGTTATTAGCATCTTAATTATATGATAGAAAGTTCAAAAATTAATATATCTATATAGGCCTATAATATTTGTAATAATTTCGTTAGTTTATGTGTTAAATCTACTTTATATACATTAAATTTTAATAGTTTTAGTCGTATTTTTATTGAAATTTGTCGACATTATTGGAATAATTTGTCGCTATGAAAAGACGATATTAAGCTATAGAAATTGAAGATTGGGGATGGAATTTTTTTTTTTTTTACTCTTTCCTCTCACCGTGGATGAAAAAATCATTGGAAAAGTTATAAAAGTAGAGATGAATAATGTTAACCGAACGTGATTCGGAGATATAATAAAGATAAGGTGGAAAGATGAAGACTAATAGAGAAAGATGAAGAGTAATCAGTAGGGAAAAAAAAGATTTTGCAATATCTAATTTAAATATTTATTAAAACTAAATAAAATATAATTTTAAAATTAGTCAATTATTACATTTCTTACTCGAACATCTCCGTGTTTTTGTTTATTTGATAATTAAATACCGTGAGGAGGAACGAAACGAGACAGGCGTTTTGGACTTCAATGTCAATTTAAAATATTAACGTTCGTCAGATATTAATAAAATTAATAAAATAATATTCGTCGTCTAATCTTTAATATGACAGAAAGGGAGTATAAGAGTTGATATTTAATATTTAAATGTGTTTATTAGAGACGTATCGAGATTGAAATCGTTCCATCCCAATTTCTTTTTTTCGGTAATTTGTGAATATTCCGTGGGAATTTTCTAATTATAGATGTTGTCTTCATTAAAAACTATTTATTTATTTACTTTTATTCACCTTCGTAATGAATGTATTTGAGATAAAAAAAAAAAAAGAAATAAGGCATAAGGTAAAGTTTTAAATGTAAACAAAGTTATTGATATATAAAATTTTATGTAATACTTTATAATAAATTATATACTAATTATAAGCATGTATGGATGTTAGAAAATTTTCTCCTTTTATTAATTTCCGAATTCATTAATTAAAATTTACAAAAGTATTTACTCGCATTCTTTATTAATTAGAACTAAAAATATTTTGTTTTAAAGTCATTAATAACAAGGAAAATACGAAAACAAACTTGAACTAATACATCAAAGTTGATGGGTTGAGGACAAAACTCGGTTTCTATTCTATATTGATCCAGTAACTTGATGATTGAGATTTATTGCGAGAGTGAAGAGAAAGACACTCTGTCGATGACTTTCGGCATTCTTTGGCGGTGCCAACACCCTAACTAATGGATATGGATGTTGCTAAGTCTTTAGAAAGCAATTTCTCATTCTTTCTAGGGGTTAAGGTTCCATAAATGATATTATCCAATGTCGTATACTTCTATGGCTACTCAGTTCGAATTCTACAGAGTTTCAAAGTATCTACATACGTTTTGGAAAGTTAAATACTTGGAAAAACATTAGTAAATGCAGACAAATTACTATAATATTTGGCTGGATCGTTTTCAATTTAAAAGAGGACAAAAGCGATTACGCTTACAGATAAAAGTGACGAGTTCTATAATATATAGATATCTACCAGTCGACCCCCCTATAACACTATTGATTTTTCCGTTTTATATGAATTCCATGTTGTACGAGTCACTTAGATTTTACAAATACGTGTGCCGGGCTGTGAACGGCTCACGTATTTATAAAATCTAAGTGACTCGTACAACATAGAATTCATATAAAACGGAAAAATCAACAGTGTTATAGGAGGGTCGATTGGTACTCGAAATAATTTACTTATTTTAAAAAATTTATTCTCGATATCTCGGAAATATGAGGGATATCTTCGGAGAAGGATGAGATAGAAGTACACCTGGGAGATCAATTCCCAAAATCAATCATCTTAATTACTGATAGAATAGTCCCAATTCCCAATATATGAAAGCAAAAACAGTTATACGAATAAATGGGGAAAGTGTTATTAAAATAGAGTCTTAATTAAAGTATTCTTCTTCCATACGTATACGGTATTAAACTAATTATATAGACAGCTTATTATTTAAACATAGTACGAGATAATATATTATATTATGTTAAAGCAAATCCTTTAAAATTTAGATATTTAAAACTCCGTGTTAACAATGTAGAACCGTTTAAATATACAATTTGAATACGAAATAACTTTCTTTATTACAAGTAAAAATCTGAATAGATGTTGTAAATGGCTCCTAACAATTAAGAAAATGCAGAAAAGGGATCAATTTTGGTACTAAATAATTACAATTATACAGGAAAAAATTACTTGCTGTAAACAGAAACAAAAAAGAGAGTAGAGAGTTGTTGCAGTGTGATCCAAAAGATGTAAATATTTCCAATGTTTTTTTATAAATATATGAATACAAAGACAAAAGAGAAAGGAAATTCGTTTTTAGAAAATAACCTTCGAGTTTTTATCGATTTCTTTTTTTGTTACAAACATAAATGCTAAATCAAAAAAAAAATATATATATATACAGTCGACCCCCTATAACACTGTTGATAATTCCGTTTTATATGAATTCCATGTTGTACGAGTCACTTAGATTTTACAAATACGTGAGCTGTTCACAGCCCTGCACACGTATTTGTAAAATCTAAGTGACTCGTACAACATGGAATTCATATAAAACGGAATTATCAACAGTGTTATAGGGGGG